>NW_003315574.1:0-87121 GCF_000151505.1 Trichophyton verrucosum HKI 0517
TAACACCAAGAATAAATCCATTATTGAAGTCATACTTGAGAGATCAAGTTAGCTTTAAATTTCTTGCAGCTGGAGGAAAGAGAGTGAAGACACCGCAATTATGAGGGCGAAACGGTCGAAGAAGTACCAGAAGCTCATGCGCCAGTATGAACTCACGTTTGGGTTCCGCGCGCCGTATCAAGTCCTAGGTAAGGCATTTGAACGTACGAGAACGTTATGAGGAGGGAAGTGACGCTGACTATTCATGGTATCTGCAGTGGACTCTCATTTCCTTCAGTCAGTGTATAATTTTAAGATGGACCTTGTACCTGCGTTGGAACGTACGGTACAAGGCAAAGTGAAGCCATGTCAGTCTACCTTGCACGATCGGAAGGGATAGCTCAACTGAACCTGGCTAACAAGCTGTATAGTTATTACAAAATGCACTCTAGCAGCTATCATGGCTTCTCAATCACCGCGGAAAGACACTGGCCATGCGCAGCGCCAACTGCGACCTCCACAGCTCCCTCCTCCAACCACACTACCACTACGATACTGCTCACACAACGAAGACAGCACACCTATTGACGAGGAAGAATGTCTTTTGTCGCTACTATCACCTAATCCCGATGCGAAGAAGAATAAGGAGCATTTCATTTTAGCTACGGCTGATCCAGCGCCGGAGACAACTACTCAACCAGACCAGAAGCGCAAACTGCCTCATTGGATGCAGGCGCAGGAAGGACTACAGCAGCAGCAGCAACGAGGGCAGAGATATCACTTGAGACGAGATGCGAGACAGATACCCGGTGTGCCGATTATATATGTTAAGCGCTCTGTGATGATCCTAGAGCCTATGAGCGAGCCGTCTAGTAATATACGGGAGGGATTTGAGGAAGGAAAGCTACGAAGTGGATTTATAGAACCTGCCACATCTACTGGAAAGAGGAAGAGAGGTGCAGAAGAGGAGGAGGAAGAGGATGGAGATGGTGGAGAGTGGGTGGAAGTCAAGAAAAAGAAGAAAGTCAAGGGAGTAAATCCGCTGAGCATGAAGAAGCCAAAGCAGAGGACCCAGACTGTGCAGAAACCGAGGAAGGCTGATGAAAATACAGCAAAAGGAGGCAGTGATATTGATAAAGGAACAGACGGAGCAAGCGAACAGACAAAATCGAAGAGGAAACGACGGCATAAAAAGAAGGCTGAGCCGATTGACGGAGCTGAGAAGGACAACGATACCCCAATTGCAGATACAGAGATATGAACTGTCTAGAAGCATTGAAACGAATATAGTAATACAGCTTCACGGCCAAACTTCATCTCCTTCATCGTACACTAAAGTAGAGATAACCCGGTATATAATTTGTACAGCGGAAATGACAAAAAACTCCCTAACTCCAAGCTACCCAGGGACATCTATGCGTCCATGATGGAGCCTTAACTGCTCGATTTCATCTGTCCTTGTGCCGCATCCTCGTTCCACAGCTTCTCGATTCTCGCCCTGTTCTCCCTAGCCTTCTCTCGGTTCCGGGATGCCCGCTTCAGTCTCTCGGCGTACAGGCAGCGGTTGACTTCTCGCTTGATATCGTTGCAGTTTCCGAAGACTTTGTGCATGAAGCCCTTTGCGTGGCATTCGTCCAGCATTGTCATGACCTCCTCGCAGTCTAGATGATCAGCAAGTGTCGACGCGGAAGTAGAAGCCGTCAACTGGAGCACCTACTGATGTTGTCTTTTGTGTGCAGGTGGGAATGCATTGTGGCAGTCCGCTTCTTTTCTTTTCTTCTCCTATTTCCTTGATTTATTCCTGTCTCTGACTGGCTTCCTTTCGGTCTCTCGGCCTCGTCTTCTGCTTGTCTGTTGCTTGCTTTGCTTCTTCTTGTTTTCTTCGACGTCAGCTTTTCGGTGATAAAATTCTGCCACAAGGCGGCGAGCGCATAACTTAGTTAAATCCACCCGATAAACAAAAATTTCTGATAAAGGAAAAAAAAAAAAAAAAAAAGGGAAAGCTTCGCCTTTTTGTCCTCAGTTACAATTTTTGACAGCTTCATATTTATATCAAGGAGACGGTTGACCGGCCATTCAAGACGCTGGAGTCGTTATAAATATATTGGAGTTATACCCTAGCCAGTTTATTTGGCTGGTCCTGCGCGCAATTGCAGGTAAAACTAGAGACTTGATTCTGCTACGAGAGCAGTCCCCCGCCATAGGCATTTCCAGCCGTAGCACGGCTTTGGATCGCACAGGATGTCGATGATAACAGCTACAGGATGGGTTCGACGAGGCGTGGCTGCCCAGTTCCCCGAACGCTACGAGATAGACGAAGCAGAGATAAGTCGAATCTCGAAACTCGCCAAAGTTCAGCTTGAAAGTGCGCGGACAGACCTGGAAGCTGCCCGGGATGCGGAAGGCGAAGGGGAAGACGAAGACGATGTCATGGAAACAGTAGACGATGCAGAGGTAGAAAAGGAGAGTGAAAAGAAGGGGGAGGAGGAGAAGAAGAGCAAGGCGGAGGACGAGGATGATGAATTGGCGGAATATGATATGGAACACTACGACAGTGACCCACGAGATGAGGAAGGAGAGGAAGTGACCATGTTTGGCAATGTCCAATCTCTGGCCTACCATCAACCACACGAGAAAGACCCCTACTTGGTGTTACCGAACAAAGCAGACGGCGCTGGTGACGATTCTGACGAAGAGCGAGAGGATCTCCAGATTCTACCATCTGATAACCTGTTGTTGGCTGGTAAAGTGGAAGACGAGGTGGCGCATCTAGAGGTATACGTCTATGAAGACGAGGCAGACAACCTATATGTCCATCATGACGTGATGCTGCCAGCGATCCCTCTCTGTGTCGAATGGCTTGATATACCCGTTGGCAGCCAGGCCAGGGAAACGGGTCGATCGCATGGCAACTTTGTCGCCGTTGGAACGATGGAACCCGACATCGAGATTTGGGATTTGGATGTGGTGGACTGTATGTACCCTAGTGCGATCTTGGGCAAGGCACCGGATGACGAGGGGAAGCAGCAGCAGCAGAAGAAGAAGAAGATAAAGAAGAAAAGCGCGATCAAGAAAAATGACGAATACCATGTTGATGCCGTGCTGGGCCTAGCTGCAAATCGCCAACATCGGAACCTGCTCGCTTCTGCATCCGCAGACTGTACCGTCAAACTATGGGATCTGAACGACGCAAACACCACCCGCTGCGCCAAGTCGTACAATCACCACACGGACAAAGTATGCTCTATCGACTGGCACACCAAGGAATCAACTGTCCTGCTAAGCGGCTCGTACGACCGCAGTGTGGTAGCGTGCGACATGCGCTCGGCAGAGGGCCAGGTTGGCCGTTGGACGGTCCCAAGCGACGTCGAATGTGTCCGCTGGGATCCGCTGGACTCCAACATCTTCTACATCACTACGGACGGCGGCCAGGTAGTCTGCCATGATCTTCGAACACCAGACTCTGCACTATGGACTCTGCAGGCCCACGACAGCTCGGTATCGTCATTCGATGTCAACTCTTTCATCCCTGGCTTCCTCGTGACAGGGTCAACGGACAAGACGGTCAAGATATGGAACATCCTTGACAATAAGCCAAGCATGGTCGTCAGTCGTAAAGTGGAGGAAGTCGGTAAAGTGTTTTCGACTGGCTTTGGACCCGATAGGGGGGTTGCGTTCCGTCTTGCTATTGCTGGTAGTAAAGGGGTAGTGAAGGTATGGGATACGTCAACTAACGGGGCCGTCCGCCGGGCGTTTGCTACCAAGATGGCGGCCAGTGCGGAGGAGATGGGTGTAAGGGAAGGGAGAACCGAAGTCGACGGACAGGGGATGGTTGGTGTTGCTGATGATGAGGAGGAAGATGACGATAGTGACGACGAGGAGATGGCATAAAATTGATAGTTGCAAAAGTGTGTATGGATCTAGAAGATATTAATATATCATGGCGTTTCATCTACATGATGTATCACCCACCCTATACATCGTACTATATGCCACTTATCCGACCGCTTGTTGGCCGTTGTATCATTATATATATGAAATATTTTATTATATTAGGGGGGATTAAGACGTATCCGATTCAATTTACGTCCAGCTCCCAAGTCAGGACTCTGTTCTCCATTTCTCCCAGGTTCTTCTCCAGAAGTCTCTCCATCTCCGCATTCTTACCTTGTTCAAGGAGACTTAACATATCCCACCAAGTCTCTTGGTCTCCAGTGAATCTCCGGTTAATCAATGCCCAAAACACCGAGTAAAACGCACAGTTCTTTCTAGCAGCGAGGTAGACGACCCCCGAGATTTCCCCTGTCCAATTCTGCTGCATGACGCCAGATAGCCGTTCGTTTCTAGTGAGTCTGCATCTGGCTATGGCTGCTGCATCTTCCTTAATTCGAAGACAATCTAAGAATTGAAGACGAGGCTGGTAGACTTTTGCCAGCCATCGGTACCTCCCGAGTAGTACTCTGGCTGCTCAAGTAACTCGCTCCCACCAGGGGGGAAACATGAGAGAACTCGACAGGAGCAGCGTAGGTGAACTCCCGGTCTATAGTCCCAACTGTTTTTGGGTCCTTTGTTTAGCAAGATATCCGGTGTCTAGGGCTGTGAGCATGACATGGTGCCCAACTCTGAGCAACGTCTGGCCTGGCAGGGGATGTTCCTGGATCTCTGAATATTGATCAGGCTGAAGCTTTAGATGTTGTAAGTATGGACAGGCGGTGGACGTGCTGCTGCAGCTGTCCAGGCTATCCCCGTATTGAATCCTGGGGCAAAGAGTCCCAAGATGACTTTACCTGGAAGGTAACTAACTAGCCAGTCACCGGCTCTGCATCATCATGAACAAGTACCCTCCCTCTCAGACAGCTGCTTGGCCCACGCATCGCAGACAGCATCGCTCTCCTCCCGGGCAACATCTTCGCCCGGCATGTGAGTGAGCATGTTGTCCACTGTGAAGTCGTTAGTTAGATGGCCGGACCTGGTCTGGCCGTGCGAACAACTAAGCTAGCCCCCATTGGACTGTCAGCCCCCGGGGAGCAGTTACATACTAACCAACTTGTTAGATACGAGCCCTGATTCTCCAGAGTAATACTGATGTCCTTGCATGGGGTTTCATCTTTTAGACGGCGGTTAGAGCCCATCCCTCGCAAGGTGGCCATCGCCACCTCCATGCCGCCGCCCTCACGACTGTCTTCACCATCGCCATCGCCATAGTGATTGCTGTCTTGTGTGTGCGTCAAGCGCCCATGTTATTCTCTCATCTGACATCGCCATGGCCCCGTATATGTGTGGACTGTCCATCCCGCCGTCCCTCCGCTCACCCGCCCACCCATGCAACAACAAGTCACTCTCTGTGACCTGGACCGCAACGTGTTGGCGACTTCCCGTGACTGGCCGGGTGCTGTTTGATCGCCCGTTGACGTTTCACCAGACTTCCCGGCTCGCTTCGCGCTGACAGGCGACCAGCACCTAAGAAAGGGGCCTCCCCCCCCTCCCCTCCATCCCTCTCTCTAAAAGCGCTTCTCCCGCCCTCCTCTGGCCCTCCCCTTGCCCTGCCTCCTTCTTCCTGCTTGTCTTCCTGGCTTCTTCTTTTTCTTCTTCTTCTTCTTCTTCGCTTTCTTCGCTTTCTTCGCTTTCTTCGCTTGTTAAAGTCAGTCTGACTAAGCGGTGCCTGGACTAAACCGAAAAAGGAAGACCCACTCTGGGAAAACCTTAAAGTTTCCCCTCTTATCTAAGCAGCCCCTCTTACATAATCAACCTTCTTCCTTTCGCCTTTTTTCGTCTTTCTTCGCCTCTCCTTCGCCTTCATCGTCGCCGCTCCTTGACGTCTTCTTCATCTTCGTCTTCGTCTTCTTCTTCTTCTTCCTCCTCTTCTTCATCTTCTTCTTCCAATCTCCTTCTTCCGTCCTGTCTTTCTTCTCTTTGCGCCCTTCGATAGAGCGTCCTGGCTGCCGCTCTCACTCGCCCACGTAGATCGTCTCTTACCGCCCTGCCCTACCAGCTTGACGCCCGTAAGGCACTGACAAGGCACAAGGCATCGCTGGCTGCTGTCCTCGCTCTCTTCACTCACTCGAATTCGAACTCGGACTCGACAAGACGGACCATCCCACTCTCGTTTTTGATACTCGACCGACGTCGTTTCCGTCTCAGCTTACGCTCTTTTATCGCATATTCTTGCGCTTTCACTCGTTCTCCGTCGCGGATCTTCTGCGTTTGCGCCATTTCTCTCCGCCAGTTGAAGGACCAGCACCGACAAACGGCGCAAGATCCCATCATTTAAAAAGGCCGCTGACTCCTTCTGCCATCAATTCACTTCTATCTACCCTCTTTATCGTCGAATCACCCCGGCTGCCTGTTTGATATACAGGCAAAAATGTCCGCTGCAGTGTCGTCCTCGCTGGGCCGCGCTTTTACCAAGCGCCAGAAGCGGCCAGAGGTGTCCGCCCCCATGCCCTTCCGCGAGGGACAGCCTCGTTTCGCTGCCGGAACTATCAAGCGATCCAAGATATCAGCGCCAGTCGAGCTGCTGTCCACCACAAACCTGCTTGCATACACTGCACCAGACATCCAGAAACATGGCAATCAGGGACACAGTCACAAGAACCAGCCAGTTATCTCGCGACCCATCATCCAACGCCAACACTCAAACCTCCAACATTCCACATCATCTTCTTCCTCCTTCCGATCAGCAGACGAGTCCGACGCCAGTAACTCGTTACACACCCCTAGCACCACAATTACCTCGCCGTCGCTTCCAGGTTCTACAGAGGCCTCGCCTATCCTGCGAGACAACGGCCACCAAAACTTGACCGGCTACTTCGACCAGCAAAAGGATGGTCCACCAAAGGCACCACAAGCTTCCCTGGAACAGAGCGCTCCTCCACCTTCCATCCCCACCCGTGCACTTAGCCATACCAAGAAGTCGCACCAGGAACTCTCTCGCCAACGGTCAAACTCCTCAAACGCCTCGGCGGGTCGACGCACCCCATCCTTATCCAACACATCTTCTCCAAACTCCACCTCGCTCTCCTCAACTCACGCCGCACACTCCGCCGCCGCCGCCGCCTCCTCCTCCTCCCGCTCACATGCACAAGACGTTCATGCCCACCCATTCGGCAAAGAGCTAGAACAAGTCAACGAGGTCGCAGAGGAGTTTTCCGCTGGCCAACTCTTCCGAGACGAAGATGAAAAGACCCTCGCTGCAAAGGGCCTCGTCAAAGTCGATGTAGTAGAGTACCTTGAGGAAGTCAAGGGCGTGTACGCCTACGTCTTTGGCGGAGATGTCGCCAAGCGGGACTGGATCTGATACTTGAACCCTGGCCCCACATATCCTGGAGTCGTGCAAATGTGTTACCGGTGGCTGATTTGATACCCTTTTTCTCTCCTTTTCTCGTCCCCCTGTTTTATTTCTGTTCTGATGGGTCATTATTTCATGTGATATCATACCATTTTATTCCCTCCCTTCGATTCTCATGCCATGCTCTGAAATGTGTGATGTGTTATCCTATTCCCAACATTTTTTTTTTACCACCTATAAACTTATCACGCTTCGATTCTCAGTCAAATACCTTGTTTATACTTGTATGCAAGTCATCTTTATTATTGATGATTTACCTTTTCTTTTTACCCGTGCGCTTGCTGGTGGCTTGTGCTGTGCATGCTTGATGCATTTACCACAACGTCATTTTGCAGCCGCCATCACACTCTCTTTTGTGTCATATTTGACTACTTTTTCCTTCTTGTCCTATAGTTTATTTCTATTTTATTTTAGACCGGAATATGATAGCTCATCAATCAAACATTCATTTATACAATTGCTCTTACACATATATCTGTGCTACTATGATGGCACTGCGTTTTTCTCGTTCAATCGTCTATACCGTCAAATACCCTTACTCTACAGGCGCCAGTAACCCTTTTGATATCCTCGAAGAGAGCTGCAACCGATGTCATGTATGTGGCAGCGCAAAAAGTATTTCCTGCAAAAAGAAGGCCAACCATAGAGGCGTTGCTGTCTAGAATAAATGCTCCAGAGTCACCTTGGCCGGAGAACAAACCCTTCCCATTGTGAGGCACAATTGCCCACTGGATATCGTAACTCTGAGATAGAGCGTCTCCAGATTGGCCTCCCAAGCCACAAGAGCGAAATCTTGTTGTTTCAATCCCATTCATGATGCCCTTCGTAAAGCCTGTCGATCGACCAAGCTTGAAAACGTTCTGGCCTGACACTGTATCAAAGTTCGCCTCCGTGACATGGCCTCCATGTATTGTTGGGTTGAAATATGGCGATACGAGTCCGTCAGGCAGCTTGTTTCCTGATACTCTTTCGGGACTGACATCTATTAGCGCCCAGTCGAGACTATGGCTGTCCTCATCCAGTCGGAGCCCAGAACCAGCATAAACCTTGCCGAAGTAGTTCATTCTTTCCAGCATAAACTCATCTGCAATCCGGATCTTCTCTTTATGAGAGGTGATGAATATTAGTCCATGGTCAAGTACTCCCTGCTCCTGTCGGCTAAGGAGTCTGTCAGGATCATTAGCCAATGCCAGGACCCGGTAATACTCTGGCGTCTGAAGACATGCAATAACCTCTCTGCAGTGAGCTACTATATCTTCGTAATCTCTACGGCAAGGATGGGAAACTTCAATATTGTTCTTCGGGTCGCTGGGTCGAAGGCCATGCGTTTGCCATGTTTCGATTGCTGGACTGTCAGTCTCATCGTTGACCACGCAGTGGAAACAGGTAAGACCACAGGTCCTAGACTTGCCATCTGAGAAATCTAACACTATAAAGCCACCGAAAGATCCTAGTCGTTTGGAATCGTGTAATCCAGCTAAACTTCCTCCGAAGCGAGCTTTTGCGCTGGGGCCACTTTCATCAAAGAAGTTATTGTTTTTGTCAATATCATGGGAGCTATAGACTGCTCCTCTCCCTATTTCGACCGCCACATTGTCAAGTCCAGCAGTACTGAGGACGTCGACAATCCTGTCCCTAATTGGCCGCCAGGAATATGCGTCATTTGTAGAGCATTCTGGTATTGTGATGACAACTGTAATAATTCCTTCGTTGTCTATCGGACCGCGTCGGAGTACATCCAAGGTAAGCCACCTTTTGTCGTTAATTATTTCGAGAACCCTGGGTTTCAGCGCCGGCCAGTGTTGCACAATGGTATCACTTAAGAGAATGGCAGAGGATATTCTTGGTATATAGGCGATGGGGTCACCAATCTCAACATTAACCTCTTGGCCAGCGGAGGTACAAATAGCCCGAATTTTCCCGTAGAGCTGAAACCAAGTATCTTCAACTGTACGATTGTATTTGGCTTTAGCAATAATGAGAATAAATGGTAGAGGCTTATCACGAGATTCCCTCCAACGCCGCTTAAGAACTGACATCGCCTGGAAGTCGATATTGGACTCCTGGATAGCTTCCATGATTTTTCCCCGCATTTCTGAATCAAACACGTGGGTTATTGGGTCAGCAGAGGTTATAGGGAACGTAGCAGCTGGCAGACGGCATAAGACTGGCCCTCCCACTCGGTGACCTTCATATATGATTTCAGGTTCTTCGAGATCTGGCAGGGGGCTATCATCCAAGGATGAAGAGTGGTTGCACTGTCTGAGCCATTTTCTTTGAGGTTGGGATTCGGATACACCAGCCTCTGATAGTGATGTGGCTATTAGTGGTAATGGTCCCGCATACACCACCTGGGATGTATGCGGGTACGTTATACTGACCATAAGCTTTCTAGTCTATATATGCTGTTAGGTGGGGAAGGACATGTTGAAAGTCAGAAGTAACAAGGAATTTATTTCAAGGACTGGATGTGGAATCTAGCAAGCTTCATAACAGTGACTACACATTCCGCTACTTCACTGCACTGACCTTAGCAGAACAGTCACAGCCACATGCAGAGTCACAGAGTATCGGAGGGCAGAACTGTGTGCTGGAAACAGAAACGGTCAGAAAGTCGGGGGACAAAAAAAAGAGGAACCTGAGAAACTGATATGCTAAAGGCCAGTGGCTGATAGAGGCAGGGTCCCCTTTTATATTACAAGGCGCCCAGTGTCGATGATGTCAAGGTCAAGGAGACGGGAGGACGTTTAGGCTTTTACTTAGCGGCAAACTTTAACTAGTTAGTGGCCGAGCTCGCACATGAACGACCGAGTTAAAGCCCCACTTGCCGCGCTAAACAACCAATCCAAGAGGTCCAGGCGCTTGCAATGCAGATATATTATTAGAAACATAAGCACTTGGGCCCTACAGAGTATTTACTACGTAGAAGGTTGTGCAATAAGGAGAGTAAAAGCACCTATAAGTCAACACTGGTATTGTATAGCTGTAACAACAATCTCTCGGTAATACGTTCGCTATTAAAAATACACTCGATTCAAATCGGGAGAAGCACTCGGTACACGCAAGTACTAGAGCACCACAGCCTGCCAGATAGTAAGTAAAACAGTTTCTTCACATTTCTTCCCAACCATCCCTTTCTCTGTTCCCCTCATCCCCAGCGCCCTCGCCGTCGTCGCTTCGCGTCCCAAAAAGGAAACTGAACACAGGACAGCTGAGTCATCATACGCGTGACTTCTTGGCGCGAACCCCACAAAAGAGAAGGAAAAAAATATTTTTTTTTGGGCGGGCAGAAAAAGCATCACCGCCTTTTGAATTTGTCTCTTTTCTGTCCACCACACAAAACGACACGACAAAAAGAAGCGACTTCAGCTTCGGCATCGCCAGGCACACAATAGATAGATAGAGCAGCCAGCTTCAACTTCCACTCTCTCGCTTCTGTCGCGCCTCGCGATCTGTTTGGTTCCTTCTCAGGATGATAAGTTGCGGAGTCTCGGCCTTTTGTCTGCAACATCTGCCGTGATTTCTGCTCGTCTACTCGCCTCGCCAGGCTGCAAACAGACTCAAGAGCACGACGACAAGATGGTCTCTGTTACGCACCTCCCATCGACTCCGTCATCTGTCTCAAAGCCCTCGAAATCAATCCTAAAGACGTTCTCATCTGTCGCTGGCCAGAAACGCAAGCAGCTCGATCTCACGATCCCGTCTGAGCTCTCGACAGGATCGGCCTACTCCGACACCAATGCCAGCCCTACAACCGCCACCACACCCGGCGGTTCTCCTGGTCCCCGCAGAAAACGCTCCCGAGTCAAGTTTGATATCTCCGTGAGCTCGCCGGTGAGCCCAGTAAAGACGATGGACACTGAAGTTGATGAGAAGGCTGCTGAGAGAGAGAGGGCGTTGACGAGAGAGGAGGTTAGGCGCGCCATCCAGAGACACCTAATGGGCCATAGTGAAGGGTACGACCGTATCAAGGAGATGTTTTCGGTCGATCCCAAGGCCTTGGAAGATGATGGAACACCTGTCTTCGATCTACCTAGTCCAGTGTCGCTGAAAAACCATCTCATGGGCCTTTTAGGCAACGTTTCATCGCTGGACGGTTCATGCAGTGGTCTGGTACACGCGATGCTTAAAAGCGAATGGGTCGGCAGAGACACGGCGTATGTCAAACTGTTTGCTCAGTTTCTGGCCACTCTGTGTGCTGCTCGTGGTGGTTACCTTAATTCTGTCCTTAAAATGCTCGTTAACGGCTTGCAGCAAGGTAAGAACAGTCTCCTTCCCAACATATTTCTAAGATGACGGCAGACTAACATTAGGTACAGTCGATCCTCGATGCGGAAACTTGCCTGATTATGATCCTGTTGACAGTTCAGAGATATACCATCGAGTCCACTATGCTATACGTTCAATCGCGCAGGTCGTCCCCGCTTGCAGCGTTACTCTCTCTCCTATCCTATCCTCCAGCTTCCCCCACGACTCCGATCCAGTAAAAAGTCATCTTGCCTACACACGAAACCTCATCAAGATGATATCGTACCTCCCAGAACTTCGATCTGACATCCTTGCCCTCATCACAGAGAAGCTGGTCAAGATTGACGCCCAGAACCAAGTGAATATGGAAGACTTGGATGAAGATACTCAGCAGGATATCATGGACGCGCTAAATGCTGCGGACCCGGCTACCTTTGAAAAGGATGACGATGATGATCTGGATGAGGAGTCTGAGGTTGGTGAGGACGACGCTGATCCGGATCTCCAACGCATCAAGTCTGTAAAAGCGTGCATGCTCAAGGTTGACTTAATGGTCGACATCTTGTTCGAGTACTACAACTATCCTTTCATCTCTGGCTCGCTTGAAGACCAAGAACAAGTTCTCGATTTTCTCCTAGCTCATTTCCAAAGCATCATTCTTCCATCCTACCGCTCTCGACACGCTCAGTTCGTCCTCTTCCATTTCGCCCAGGCCTCCCCCATCTTCGTCGACCGCTTCGCCACCACATGTATCGAGATCATCCTGAGCAAGTCTCAGCCGGTTATCATACGCCAATATGCCGCTGCTTATCTTGCCAGTTTCGTTGCTCGCGGTGCTCATGTTTCTGGCGATGTGATCCGTGATGTATTCAGTCTACTTGGCTCACACGTCCTATCTCTTCTGTCATCTTACGAGGCAGACTGCCGTGGCCCCGACCTCCGTCGTTATGGGCCATTCTACTCCACTGCTCAAGCGCTATTCTATATCTTTTGCTTCCGCTGGAAAGATCTCACCATTGCTGCTGTTGAGGCTGAAGCAGAAGGCAACTCTCTCCCCCACCTGAATGTTGATGAGGTGTCTTTCTCACAGGAGATGACCAACATGCTACATCGAACGATCTACTCAAAGCTCAATCCTCTCAAGGTCTGCTCGCCAGGCATCGTTGCTGAATTCGCCAAGATCACCCACTACTTCGGTCTTCTCTACCTCTACCCGAAACTCGAGAGCAACAAACGTATCCGCATCCACAGCTTCCGCGGTATGGGTTCGATGGCCATGGATACAATGTATGGAACCATTGAACGCGAAACTCGTGCAGACGACAACCTCGCCTTCCAATTGGATGACTACTTCCCCTTTGATCCGTATAAGATGCCTCGCGGTGCCAGACGCCTGCAGGGTGATTATATTGACTACAAGGATGTCAGAGTCGTAGGCTTGGATGACCGTGGTCTAGACGAGGACGACGATGATGACACCGCCAGCGAAGACGAAGACGAAGATGAAAACGACGTCGACAGGCACACAGAGACAGAGGAGGAGTAACTCTACCAACATCTACGCATGCTCTTTGCACATACACCCAATTTTTCTTTTACAGCCATTTTTCTTTCTAATCTTGATACCCCGGTTTTTAACCACTTGCTTGAACCGAACCACAGGACAATGCTCTATCTACGGGCGTCAGTTATCTACCATTTTATCCTATCCTCTTTTTGCTCGATTTAGCGCTGCTCATCTACTTCCCCTTCCTACCTATGAAAGAATATTAAAAGTTTCATACCTGCCCATTCCCTTTTGTCCGCCTATGTTAGAGACAGAGGCAGGAATACAGTCTGTCCTCTTACCGTCTGCTTTTATTTAATCTCCATCTCATCGGTTTCCGGGTCTAGGTTGGTGTGGCGGCGTAAAAGCGGCTTTTTATTTGGCCTTTGATATCACCCTTGAAAAGTTGATCTATGTGAAAAGCAGGAGAAACTAAACCATAAATAAAAAGTTTTCTATATTTCTCTCGAATGTAATCCTAAAAGATGCCGTAACTGTCGTAGATTAACTGCATGGTGAAAAATGCAAATGCAAGAAGATACTAGTAATATCGTACAAGAGTGGGTTAAGAGATGCTGCCCTCCTTCCCTATGCCCGTTCGTTAGCCACTCTTAGCTGCTCTGCCGCCGTCCGGTAAAAAACATCTATACTCTCCTGATCTCTAAGGGGATTGACAGATTTATCCCATGCGTGTTTCTGTGACTCTATCATCATCGACCGAACAATCTTGCCTCCTCCGCAGTCCTTGAGCTTTTCCACAAACTCGTGCCCTTCGTGGAGCAGCATGTCCCACTCGCAGACGTACAGAAAAATATCCTTGGGCAGAGCATCTGCTAGCAGTGAAGGAGGTGCCAGTAAAGGCGAGGCGTATGGCAGATGTCTACTGGCTTCATGAGGCATGTAGCTGTGGTCGAACAAGGTCGTCATGAACTTCGGCAGCGTCTTGGACGGGAAGACGCTTCTGTCACGGCGTATGTGTCTGGGCAGGACGTAGTCGACTATCGGGTACCATGATATGATGGATATTATCCGCAGAGAAGAGCGAGGCGTCTGTGACTGGCCGTTATCATTGCTGCTGTCGCCGCCGTTGTTCGCGGTGGTGGCCGTGCTTGTATGTCGAAGCAGATGCTGTGCCGACTGGGACCTCGCGGCAGACGGCCTGCTGGTGCTGCCCGGGGGATACTGCGACAACGTCGACAGATGCAGGTTTATCGAGCTCCCGTCTCGCGTCTCGTAGGGGGTCAGCGTCGTCGACGGCGCCGGCGAGGGCTGGAGCGAGTCTTGCTGGAGCAGATGGCGGCGCAGGGGAACGGTGAAGGCGAGATTCCCGCCAGACGAGAAGCCGGACAGGCTGACCCGCGACACATCCAGCGCCAGCTCGGCCGCATGGTCCTCGAGATACTGCAGGGCCCTGACGCCGTCGTCCACAGCGGCCGGAAAGGGCGCTTCGGGCGCCAGGCGGTATTCCACGCTCACCACGACGCTGTCGGCGCCTTCGACCACCGCGCGAGCCCAGCGTGCGTCGTCCGTCGCCGTGCCGATGCAGAACCCGCCGCCGTGGAAGTTGACCACGACCGGGTACCGGTGGCCGGCTCGCTTCTGCTCAGCGTACCGCTTGGGGGTGTAGAAGCACAGCTTGACCCGCTGCGAGTCGAACCCGTCCAGTCGAGGCAGCGTTCGAACGAAGGACGGGCGTGGTGGTATCGGCGGAGGATAGCCGTGGAGGACCATGCCGATGCGCATCAGAAAGCGCAAGATGACTATCTGCACCCGCATCCAGGCCCTGTTAGGAGGTCTCTGCTCCATTGTCGGCTTGGGATCAGGAGCGTCAGTTCGCTTTCAATAGATGTTTTATGTGTAGTTGGTTGTTATACAGGCGCCGCGGGCACCGGTCGAGAGGACATCAGACGAGCAGCACAAGGCCCCAGAACCGACCAGAAGACGACCAGCAGAGCAGCAGACAGACGAGCCTTGGTCATTCTTAGCCGCGCCGTCGATGTCTCATGCCTCAATCGCACGTCTGAGCAGCAGCCTTGTTCCTCCCGGACTTCAGGGACAGAATAGCCAGCTGCTTCAGCCACGATGTCTTCCTCGCCCTCCCCTCTGTGGCGAGACGCAGGAACATCCGGCTCCCTCTCTACGGCCGGTGACCAGCTCCGGACTGGCCGTAATAATAACTAGCTAATAATGGCTTCTGGATGCTTTGACTCTCTTATTATTTCTTCTTCTGCCTTGCTCGGCCTTGCGGCTCGACTCTTCCGGTTGATATGACGTCGATGGTGCGTCTCACAAAGCTTGCCGGCCTGCCCGCATAACTACGATATCCCTGATTATTACGCCCGCCAGAACAGGAGCAAAAAGTTAGCAGGGCCGGGGTTGGCTGCTGCCTCGTTACTCTCGCGCAAGGGCGTTGGATAGACAGCGAGGGTCCTCTCGAAGATAACTAGTTAATGGTTATATGACTGTCTCGAGAACCGATAACTACAGCTGCGGGTTGTTCTAGTTCTCTCGACATATATGGATGCAACCACGGCCGCAGCGGAACAGTTGCTCGCCCGTCACTCCCGGCAGCAGGGCAAGCCCAGTCGCAACAACATCACAGGCTATTCGGATCACGGAGGAAAACATACTCTGGTTCTCCGTGGTTCTCTGCATCATAAAGCAATTACAAAGCTCACCCGCCTAGTAGCCGGTGGGCCCAGAGAAGATCGCTTCGTTGATGACGCCCTTACCTCGCTTCCGATAGTGCCTGTACGTACGGCTATAACTAGAGGCCTTCCTCGCCCACTGCCGTTCACTTCTGCCTCTTCTATCTTAACGCAGCTAACGTCCTCAACTTTAGACTCGCTAATCAGTGACCCAATCCTTGCATCCGTTGGTGTTGGGACGTCATAACTCCGAACAGGGGTAAACCGCTCTCCTCTGGATACTTATCTGTCCCGGAGACCCCGCGGCAGTCCCCTCCTGAAAATTGCCAGAAGACGAAGAGAGTGAATGCTGGCCTGTTGAAACAGTCACTGAAACCCCCAGAACTCTTACCTTCGACGAAACGCAATATTCAAAATGTCGGCCCTCAGGGATGCGATATCAAAAATCAAGCAGTCTGCCTCTGAATCTGACTTGCTCCCCCACCGTCGCTCAAATCTTGGTGCTTTCCTTCAGGAGAAGGAATATGTTTACTCTAGCGACGACTTCAGTGATGATAACAGCGGTGTCTCCAGCAAGAATGAACAGAAGCGTGCTGCACGGCGCGAGAAAAAGGAGCAGAGCAGGTCCAGACTGAGCACGGAGACAAGAGACGGCTCAATGGACACTACGCGGTCGGAATTCAAAGGCAGCAATGATGGCTCTGCAGAGAACAATGATGATACTCCGGAGATGAAGGCGAGATACGGTGATCTTCCGATGATGCAATCCAGAGACCGTCCGCGCGCAAATCTTACCAAGTTCGAGTCCATCACAGACGAGATGAAGGGCCAGGAGCTGATATTCCGTGCTCGTCTACACGTTGTTCGTCGCATGGGCGCAAAGTTTGCATTCCTAGTATTCCGGCAGCAGCTGCATACCTTACAAGGTGTTCTACATACCGAGCCTAAGTTGAGGTCGGCGAACATGATATATTGGGCTGAGCGCATTCCAGTTGGCTCAATATTGAAGGTGAAAGGACGTCTGAAGACACCAGACGTTCCTGTCTTTGGAACAACGATTCACAATCTCGAGCTCGAGATTGAGGAGCTCCATGTTGCTGTACGCCGAGAGGAGCCAGTGCCATTCAGTGTATATGAAGCCGAACTTGCCGGTGCCCATGAAGAGCGGCTGGAAGGTGTACGCCAGAAGATACCCGATCGCACGAGGCTGTCCAACCGAATCCTCGATCTCCGCACTGATACCTCACAGTCTATCTTCAGGATTCAGTCTGCCATTTCTACCATGTTCAGATCCTGCCTTGATGCCCAGAATTTCATTGAAATACATTCCCCCAAGCTGCAAGCAGCTGCCACAGAATCAGGAGCTAGCGTCTTTGGTGTGAACTATTTCGGTCGCCCTGCTTTCCTGGCTCAGAGTCCTCAGCTCGCGAAACAGATGGCAATTGCATCGGATTTTGAGAGGGTCTACGAAATTGGCGCGGTCTTTCGAGCAGAGAACTCGAACACACATAGACATCTTACGGAGTATACCGGATTGGATATCGAAATGGCTATCGAAGAGCATTATCATGAAGCCTTGGAAGTCCTTGACAGCGTGCTTAAATCTATATTCAAAACTATCTATGAGAAATATCGGTTGGAGATCGAGGTTATCAAGCACCATTTCCCATCCGAGGATTTAGTTTGGCTCGATGAAACCCCTATTATTTCGTTTGCTGATGGAGTCAAAATGCTGAATGACTCCGGCTGGGTGGATGAGAATGGCAACAAGCTATCAGAGACCGAGGACTTCGGCACACGGGATGAGATTAGGTTGGGTGAGCTTGTCAAGGAGAAGTTCCATACAGATTACTATATCCTGGATAAGTTTCCAGCAACCGCCCGACCTTTCTATGCTATGCCACATCCAGACGATGAAAGATTCACCTTGTCGTTTGATATATTCGTTCGAGGGCAGGAGATAGTTTCTGGTGGTCAGCGTATCCATCACCCTGACCTACTAGACAAACGAATGAGAGAAGTTGGAATCGACCCATCCACCATAGAAGAGTACATGGAAGGCTTCAAGTGGGGAGCTCCTCCGCATGCTGGTGCTGGAATTGGTTTAGAGAGACTACTGATGCTGATACTGAAGCTCGGCAACATCCGGCTAGGATCTCTTTTCCACCGAGACCCCAAGAGCTTCCCTCGTCATGAGCAGCCCGTCACTCTCCGCCATCCAGAGGCATCAACCCTCCACCCTCCATGGCAAGATGAAAACAAGCCTCGCAATACACCGGTTGATCCCAGTCGAAAGTTACAGGCATTGGAAGATCTTATTGCCAATTATGGAGATTCTACGTCTACCTCATGGCTCGACGATAGATATAAGATTTGGCGGGACTATGCCACAGGTGCTGCGGTTTCCTACGTACCTTCTCATGGATACGCAGTTATTGCTGGGGACCCCCTTTGCGATACAACCCAGTACCGTCGCATTGTCGTATCTTTCCTCCAATGGCTGAAAAAGGAAACAAATCTCAGACCAATTTGGATCCTCTGCTCTGCCGACGTCGAAGAAATACTCGGTGAACACCTGGGCTGGCGAAGTCTTTCATGTGTTGCTGAAGAACGAGTTGACCCGCAACGCAACCGTGCCGCATCAGATGGAGAAATAGCCCGCAAGATCCGTCGGGCGGAACACGAAGGCATCAGAATTCACGCGATTACTCCCGGCGAACCCGTCCCAGATGACATAAAGGAGAAGATAAATGCTCGAATAGAGGACTGGAAAAACAATAGGAAAGGCACTCAGATCCATCTTTCTGAAATCACCCCGTGGCGCGACCATACTCATCGTCGATACTTCTACGCAACTGATAGCGAGGGCAAAATCTGTTCTTTCGTCGCCCTTGCGCAGCTGGCTCCTCGTCATGGCATGCAGGTTAAATATAGTCTAGATTTCCCTGGCTCCCCGTCCGGTTCAATCGAATATATCATAACCCACGCGATTCAATCCGCTGCAAGCTCGGGTGTGAAGTCCCTTACATTCGGCGGTGGTGCTATTCCACATCTAATCCCTGGTCATAATCTGAGCAGCGTCAAGGCAAAGGTGCTGCAGCACACATATGATACCATTGTCAAGCAGTTCAAGTTAACTCGGAAGACGGAGTTCAGGGCTAAACTTGGAGCGCACGAAGAGCCCGTTTATATCGCTTACCCACGCCATGGGCTGGGTACCAAGGGAATCAAAGCGATTTTGAACTTTTTCGAGGACTAACTTCATTTGATTTTTCTATATACCTTTCCATTCACCCTTCCATTTTTTGGGGGCTTCTTTTTTTGGTTTTTTCATGTGATTAAATTGTAAAGATTTGAAATAAATTAATTTTGTATGGAATAATTTGCTAATGAGCTATGCTTCTTAATATGCTGACGACATCCCGAACCAGTTCCAGCTTTGATATTGTCCGCATGGGCAATATACTGGTAGCCCTGGCTATACGTTGAGACCCTTATCGTGTTAAGGATAGTCTAGACTAGCAAGCCAGCCTTGGGAGGCCTTGCATTTTATGGATGGACCGGATAAACGACGACGATCCATAGTTACCATTCAAGTCCTTTGAAAAGACCAGGATACGACACTGGAAGAAAGTATGACAATAGCCAAATGTACTAATATCGGCGTCCCAGTCGCATCAAGGGTCAGAGAGGCTGACAGGGGGAAATGGCCCCCAGATACAATATAGTTAGTTACACGTAACGACGTCTAGGTAAGCCTTATCGACACCATCGGCATTCCCCATATGGGCCACACTCCGGCACATCCCAGGATAGCTTCTCGATAAACGGTGAACTTAGGCCTTCCCGAGAGATACACAGGCGACACCGGCCCTACCGAGAAGAAATAAGTATCGACAATGATCTTTTTCTCCATACGAAATCCTTCATGCTTAGTTATGAAAACACAATGCGAATGCTCCCAACTTTTTCGGAAATTTTGAGCGATGAGGATTCGATATGCATAATTTCACTGCAAGATGGTTAGACATACACAAGGCTATATTAATATTTTCAATCATATATAACTAGTCGGCATGGTAAGGCTCTCTTCTTCAACCATGTCTCTCACCTTTATATTCTTTGTGAGAAAATGAACAATTGAAGCCAGCCTCGAAACCTCTACCACTATTGCACGTCTGATTAAACCATTATCCTCCAAGAACAAAGTGAGATTCAATGCTATATCATAGTTTGTTTATCCTACGAGTGCTAACATTGAACAATAGTTAGAAGATTCCATCGATGGCAATAGAACTTGCTGGTGGAGGTGCAGCATCACAAACTGCACTCCAATTAGCAGCTCGACGTGGAAACCATGACGAAGCAAAACTACTCTTGCAGGCTGGAAATGATGCAAACTTCTCCCCTAAGGGGACAGAATATCCACTGGCCTACGCAATTGAGTCTGGTGATGCAGAAACAGTGAAGGTTTTACTGGAATACGGGGCAAATATCCACCAAGCTTCCAAAAGGCATGGAAATGCATTGATAGCATCCATTAAAAGAGGAGAAGAGGAAATATTCGACATATTTCTTGGGAAATTTGATCCCAACTCAACTGATAGAGTGGGGGCTCCAGCTCTTTACGTTGCAGCCGTTAGTGGACATGAAGCCATGGTGAATAAATTGATACGCCGTGGAGCCGATGTTCAAGCTTGCCATGACACGATATTCTCCCCTATAATGGGTGCCGGGCTAGGTGGCAGTAGCAGGATTGTGGAAACAATGTTGCAGAACGGAGCCAACAGCGACCATGCAGCCTTATTCGCAGCCTCGTCTGTTGGAGAAAATGAGCTGGTCACTCAATTGCTCCTTCATGGCGCGGATGTTGGTCGATGCACATTACCGTATGACCGCGATTTACCCATTCATGCGGCTATGCTTCAAGGCCATGAAACAACAGTTAGGATATTACTAGCAGCCGGAGCAACACTTACCAGTCGATATTTCCCTTATGTTTTTCTTGAAACGGCATCTCGGAGGCACTTCGGGATTTCTAGGCTGATTCTAAACGAACACCTCCATGGAG
Organism: Trichophyton verrucosum HKI 0517; assembly: GCF_000151505.1. Lineage (NCBI taxonomy): Eukaryota > Fungi > Ascomycota > Eurotiomycetes > Onygenales > Arthrodermataceae > Trichophyton > Trichophyton verrucosum. The sequence continues at coordinate 20,841 of NW_003315574.1, forward strand.
ATATTCGGTTATGCTTAGGGACGAGCCCTTTTTCCAGTAGAAGCAGCCATATACCGATTGCTTTGCTACTTTCAACTCTCAAGGTGGGAGCGAGAACTGGCAACGCCTCTTTAGCCTGGGAATTTGTTGAGCCGTATGGTCAAACTACTATGGACTTCATGGAGTATTTACTCACTCAGAACTCCATCCGCCTTCCAGTTGATTCTCCCAAATCGGTCCTTAAAGCCGCTATCAAATATCGCAATGATACCCTGCTATCTTTCCTACTGGACAGTTTCGAAGTCAATATACCTGGAGATTTTCCCAACTTGATAGAGTTAGCCGTCATCAATGGCAGTGTCCCCACATTGGAGGTGTTGTTGAAGAGAACTACAGAGCAGGCCGAATTAAAGACACCTCAGTGGAAACTGTACCTCAGTCGGGCCCTGAACGCAGCTATTGAGAGAAATAACTTCCATATGGTAGAACTCCTGGACTGTTACGGTACTTTCACTAAATGAATATTTTCTGCGGCTTATCTTCTTCTATCATGAATGTCCAAGTAAATGACAACCACAATGGAATAAATTAAGGTATACTTCTCTCGAGCCATGAAGATACTGGTCAGTTAGAGTTGTGAAGTGAGGAGTAATGTTATAGCTAGGATCTAGATCCCGCTCTCTATGGTTTCCGAATCCCCAAGAACGAATTGGGCCCATATATGCACCCCCTTCAAAATTATACTATCAGCAGGAATGAATAGTGATTGTCATTGACTCCGGATAGAGTTCCATGGTTCAACTGGTAGACTTGCGTCAAGGGCCCGCCAAGCCAGAGTTCCGAGTCGCTGGACCTCTCTGAAGCCAAATTCAACCTCCGCGACGTTTTTGCCAGAGAAGACTCCATCAAATTCTAAGTATGTTCGATATAGTTCTGTGACGCCCGCGCCGATTCAGAGAACAACTTGAGCCAAAGACACCCGCTGAGCCGGTCGTCTCGGCGGCTAAGTTGGGAATATAGTTGGGTCGACGACGGCTAGAACAAAGATACCTCTCAACTGTAACTAGTCATAACTAGTCTATTTCACAATCAAACTTTCCCATGGTGTATTTGGTTCTGTTCAGGAGTCACTTACAACGTAACATAACAGAGCTTCGCAGGGCCATATCATCAATAGACCTTTCGTAAGGGCAGCAAGAGAGCCGATATTTGTTGCGTCATTGGATATCTATTAATTCTCCCTCGATCGATAAGTCTCTTCAAACTTGCCTAGCCTATTGCTAAAACAGTGGGTGCTATTATAACGGTTAAGTTAGTTAACTAGTTATATAATAGAATAGCGAGGGTTTTGGGTTGAGTTACTTATGGGTCCAGCTTTCTATTGCGAAATTTTCGCCATTGTATCTATCCGTGCTCTGCAGTAAGAGGAGCGTAAGCAAAAATGTAGCAAATAATTCACTTGCTATGTCATCTTATAACTAGCCGTTCTTAGTCTAGATTTGCGTACCGTTAAAGAGGCGGAATAGAATCAATTGGCCTCAAAAGGAGGCACCAATACCTCTGAATCAACAGTGATCAGCCAGTTTGATATTTTGAATCGATCTTTGCTTCTGCGTGTTTTCAACATGTATACTAGTCACCAGCACTACGTAGAAGTGTCGACTCTCGCTGGTGGTTGCCGGGTCGCCACTCTACCCCGGCTGGTATACAAATCCCAATACTGTATGCCCCCTAAAAGAAGAGATTTAGAAGGATTCCCAAACAAGTTTGGCCAACTCCTGTAGCTCGGGATTATTAAATATAATATCTCCTTGGTTGCTAATCGCGGTTTGAAGAAAGAGATCAGCAAAGGGAATAATTAAAGGATTGCCGACTATATGAATAGGACTATTCTGCCCGCGTTTCTCGATAGTGATAGTTTGGAGTATTGTTGCCCTTGTGATTCCAGAGCGACCATATCTTTGAATCGTGAGTTTGGTTCGAGATACTTTGATAGTAAGGACTATCTTTATATCGCCAGCGGATTTCTGAATCCACCGTCTTGCCACCCTGTCAAGGTCACTATGGCTTTGTGATTCCCCCGTTTCCACAACGAGGGTTGGCCATTTGCGTGTCCTCCCTAGGGGGAGATTACGCGGCCGGGCGGCGTAGTCGGGCTCCTTGAGCTCAATAGTTGTAGAGCCAATGCTCACGAGATATGCATGAAACCTCATGCCCATTGATGAGATTTTGACGACTAATTCATCATGAAGCCATTCCGTGGCTACTTCATGTGGCTCTGACAGCATTTTTGCAACTAATAGTCTGGAGATTGGAAAATATTTCCTCTTTCTAATGCGTTTTTGTTTTGTGTTAAGGAGGATGAGGCCGTCCACAACATCATGGAATACGCAGTACCCGCCGCTCCCATTATCAACAGAGCGGGCTGCGGCTTCTATCTGAGACGCGCTTTCATATTTAAAGACAGGAGTGTCTTTAGGCAAGCAGCTTAGGGCAGCTTCGGCCTCACTATCCCTGCGGTGGCACTTTTCAAATCCGAGTTGCAGCTGCCGCAGGAAATTGTCCACGCTTTGGGGAGGAAGAGTCATGATATTCTTCTATGTCTTTTTTTCCTTTTCTTTTATTTAATCTCTCTCCCTCTCTCTGTTCTCAGAACGAGAAATACACTTCAGTTTGCACTAGGGGTGTTGTATATATGTAGATAAATATGCGGTTGGAGATAATTTATTTTTATTCGTGCCTTTGATAGCTAATTTTTACCGGCTCTTTTATAAGCTTATAAATAAGGTTATAAATATTTTAAAGTATAAAAGTAAGGTTTTATTTAACTAGTTATCTAGCTTCTTAATATATTATAAAAGAGCTTCTTCCGAAGTAGTCAGTAGTTTCTTTTAATAAATAGATATAGCTTTTAGCTCTTAATACTACATTACCTTAATTACTACTTTATTAGCTATTTTATAAATATTTATAGACAGTGGGTGGTGGGAGTGTAAATTTTCGGTTGTGTGTTCGTTAAATAATATTATAATAGTGTTTGTTGATTGGTGGATTACGCTAACTAGTTCACTAGTGTTTATTCCGCATATATTTGCAAAAACCCCGTGTATTGTCTCCCGAGTGAACGTTCATTCTTTAGCTTACCATCATTGAAGTAATCCGAAGTGTCCGTCTTACTTTGCTGGCTCTAGGAGTTAACACGGAGCGGCCAAACGTTGAAAACTGTTAGCTAAGTGGATAGATACAAGGGGGTATATCAAGCATGCTAAACGTCAAGTCGGAATTTTCGCTCATAACCGAGTGGACAGCACCCTAGTTCTGAAGTTGGCTATTCCAAGAGATGCAGCTGTGGCAAGTTCACTTGCCTTTTTTCCCGCCGTAACATTTTCATTCTTGGGAGAATGAATGTGCGGATTTGGTCCCGGCTCTCATCCTTAACTAAGGTTTCAACCCCCCTGGTAGAAGCAATCAAGGACAATCGGACCAAATCAAAACTACTGGTTCGCCACTATCGACACGGGTATCTCGCAGTTTTTTTTTTTTTTCGTTTTTAGAGAGAAATTTGGGTAAATCAGTGATATTTTGTATTCAGCGAGCACAAGCATTTTAGGTAACAGGATAACACGTTGCCTAGATACGCGTAACTAGTTATAGACAGAACATTGGGCGCGACAATATGCAGGTAAAGGTCGGATTGAACTGGGCCGCCGTATATATGAACTTATCAGACAGCCGCTCAACCCCACCACCATGGATAGTAATCAAGAAAAAGGCGTGAAAGAAAAATGACAGAAAGATGTGACGGCAAAAAGCAAAAGACAAAACTCAAAAAGTATGTACAAAGCTCCTCCAACTGGAAAAGAAAATTAAACTATATAAAACCAGCGTGTATGCACCGTCCACCACCACATTGAAAGGAGAAAAAGGAAAAGTTCATTGCCACCTGCAACGGCAGAGGTATTTAGTCCCGAGATCTTTCTAGTGAAGGAAGATCTTGGTCTGAGTCCTTGGCGGGAACTGAGATATATATTTACAGAAGACGCGAAACATGCAGAGACATCGAAAGGACATTGAGAGACATAAAAATCAAGATGTGTAGCGTGGGATATAGTAAGTGTGGTGAATAGAATCATATCCATATCCCTTGGATTATAAATAGAATTCTTATGTGTTTAAACGAGATGGTCGGAGGCCACATTAAGAGAGGTGCCAAAGAAAGTAGACGAGCATGTGGAATGGAAGGCACCCAGCTTGGAGCAAATATGCTTGAACGGAATGAACTGACAAAAACAAAAACCTATCCTGGGTATGGCGGTTGACTTATGTTGATCCTGGGTTGGTATCAGCGGCAGGGGCTCCACTCATGGTATCTTGCTTTTCAACTTGGGCATCAGAGATCTGCAATGAATTTGATCCAGAGTCTGACGCAGGAACAGGAGCTTGCGCAGGAATATGACAAGGAGACTCATTGCAGGATTTTGATTCTGCCGCCTTGAGCTTGGCCTTGGTGTCTTCTAGTTCTTGTTTCAATGCCTTGATATAAACGATGGCCATTTCAACTGTGCTAGCCTTGCTGATGGGCTGATTCGTAGAAGGTTTATCGGGGACCTTCGAAACGCCAGTCGAGGAACCATCCGCGGAATCTTTATTTTGCTCCTTTTCCTTGGCTCTGTGAGTTAATGAAGTTGGTAATAAGCTTTCAATCTCTTTGAGGGCAGAATTTATGCGATTTCGGCGACCTTGCTCAGCAAGTTTATGGTTTGTTCTCTTGGAGCTTAGATTCTCGGCAAGGGCTTCTGGGTACGTTACTCCTGGTAGGAGTGTACCTTCAAGAATATGTTGGTAATTTGATTTTGAGGCAAGATGTAAAGCCGAGGTTTCGCTTGATACACCTGTTTAAAGTCAGTACAGAGAATGAAAAGAAGCATATATATAAAATAGTGGGAATAAGAAAGGGTAAGAGTAGTAGTACCGTCAGCACGAATGAGAGGTTGTATGCTCGGGCTAATTTTTGGCCTCAGTGCTGGACTCTGGGCAGCGCTCATTCCCTGGCGTTTCTTTGTCACTCGAGAACTCTGTTTCGAATCAGATCGCTTGAGACCAACCGGGCCGCTGGGTGATCCTTTTGCTCTTATTACAGGGCTTGGGGTAACGGAGCTTGTCCCTTTTAGTTCTGATATCGATTCAGTGCGCGGTTTTATAGTGTGCGGCAGTTTGGCGTGGATGGTCGGCGTGCTTTCACCACTTGGCGCTCCCTGGAGCGAAGCAGGTTCCGGGAGTGATATGTCCTCCATGTGCTCCTCTGGTGCCGACCCGACAACAACCGTTCCATTCCTAGAGAATTCTCCATCCATGCCAGGGGAGATTTGCTGCTTCTGTAATTTCATGAGGGTTGCCGGAGTTGCTACTTCGTTCATGGTAGTGGGTTGATCTTGGGCACCCATGTATGGCGATTTTCCAGATCTTGGTAAGGCGGGTGGTGGCATCAGCGGCTCCGTAAGTGGCTCAGGCGAGACGGAGTCTAGACCAGATCCTTCATTGCTGCTGGAATTGCGTGAATTTGAAGTTCTGTTAGCAGCAGCCTGAGCAGAGAGCTTTTTCGCTCTCGCGCGGGCTTCAGCTTCAGTCTGCGGTCGCGAACGGCCGTTTTGAGGTCTCACCAAGGGAGACTGTCGTGATAGTCTAGAGGCCTGAGACTTGCGTCGTTGTTTCTGAATGAGCTTCGGAGAGTTCGTTAATGGGCCCGTTGTTGCTGGATGTTGATGCGAAATGTCGGTCGGCGATGACAACATGGAACCGTAGTCCATATGTGAGCCATTGGGAAAGTTAAAACCGGCTCCGTTTGATTGCCGTGCCTCCAAAGCTGGAGATGTAAGTGGGCTCAGATACTCCCCTGGAGTGGTGTATTCAGGGAACCTTAGCTGATGTTCTAACGGTGTCATAGCTGGTGACATGAGAGGGGTAAATGAGCTCTAGATAGTATGTTAGTTGTTGGTTCCATGGACGAGATAGCTTGAAGTAGAGTAAAATTTTTAATAGAGATAAGTGGATGAACTTGCCTGATCTTCCAGTCCTCTGGTAAATGGTTCATATCCTCGCTGGTGTCCAGTCTCAAGGCGGAGGTTATAGTTATGCGATCCACCGTGCATATCGGCGCTATCAGGAGTTGGTGGAACAAATGACTGACGCTGGCCATAATTTGAACTATAAGCATTTTGAGAGTGTTGCTGTTGCTGCTGCTGGTGATGCTGCTTCATATAAAAGTGCTGCTGCTGCTGCTGCTGCTGCATTGAATTGGAGCCTTGTATCTCCATTGGCGTGACAGGTTCGCTTCCTGCCATTGTGACTGAGGTTGGATAATGCTGCTGCTGCTCTTGTAGGGGTTGGCTGGTGTTGATATGTTCCATCGAAGTCAACCCACTAATATCCTGCATTCCGGTTGTTGAGACAAGAGGCGGCGCTGTCGTCACCATATTCTGGTTCTGACGCTCACCAGCATTACCACCATCAAATTCAGCAAGGTCAAAGTTGAAATCGAGAAGACTGGTATAGTCCTCTGCCGTGGTAGGGATCATGGCTGCGGCAGCTTCATCAGGGACGTGCTCTGGCCATGACGGCAGAGACGGATCTTGATTCATCTCAAGAGCTCTCAGTCTCTTCGCTTAACAGACTGATACTCTAAATTTCATGCGATGCGACGGCGGGTAGGTGTGTATTGAAGCAGCGCGCTTCGTCGAGGTCGGGTTTTAATGCTCCTGGTCCAAAGGTGGCTTTGGAGGGGTCTCGTTCTTACACTGCGGACGTACGGTAATCTCTGCGGGGGTTGGGATGTGCGAGCTGCTTCACAGCAACTGTTCTGTGCGATCGAGTGTCCGTTCGATATATGTCCAATGGACGCAGCGATGGGCACACGACAGAGAAGAGGCAAGCAGAGCGAGAAAAGACGGGCGAGACGGCGAGATATGGATATGCAGAAACGTCGCAGCAGGCCTGGCGACGGAGTGAAGGCGAAGAAGAAAAGATCCTCGAGGGAAAAGAAACGGGCGACAATAGGCGAGAGGGACTGCAAATTAGATAAGCGGGTCGGGTAAAAGTATTTTTAGGTATTTCCACATAGAGAGTCCGCGGCAAAGATACTTTAGGGTACAAGCGCCGGCTAGGGCGCTAGGCTGTGATGGGCAAGTCACATGGCAGAGCCCAGTCAATTTCCCGATCAGGCCTAGCCGAAGACGGAAAAAGCAATGTCAGCTCAAGGATTCCGCTGCAAAGACGCGAAGATGCAGGACGAACAGGAGATGAACTGTTCAGTCTGCCTTGTCATGGGCCGTCAAGCTCGTCTACGGTGCTGGACAGAAAAAGCTTCGACGGTGTTCAAGAACGCTCACCGTCGGACGAGGGCCTGCCCGTTGTACAGCCGGGACTAGGTTTAATCTTCCCACCCGTCTCAGGAACGAATGAAGCTTACTCATACGGAGCAAACAGCTTTTTCCTTTCGCCAAACTCCGTACAGAATTTTATATACATTTTGTTGTATATTTTATATACTAATTGCAAGGACTGCACCCCACAGCATATGCATGAAACGTGGGAAGAACTGGACAGAAAACGCTGTTTTTTTTTTTTTTTGTTTGCAAGTTATTTTTCAATTACGAACCCTTGACTCGACTCGCAAGGCTATCCAGTGGCGCTTACCTCGGACTTGGCTCTTTGCACTCCCATCATGAGGTCGCCCCTCGCGGCGGAAATGCAGGGTGCAGCTTCCGAAACCCACTATTCCTTGCATCAAGGGCCTTCTGAATGGCCCTGCACGTCACTAGTTCCTCTTGCTCCGAGAAGCTGCCCCACAGGAATCATGCTTAAAACGCTAAATATGTGTGTCTCAAAAGTCGAAAGGGTGCCTTGGGAAACACCGGCTACTTCTATCCCAGCGGCACGGTCACAGAACGACATCTTGCTTTTTGTAACACTCGAGCTCTGACCACCCTGTGGAAGTCTCCAAATGACAACAACGCGCGATAACCCAAATATTTTGTCATCCTCCAGTTCATTGTAACTTTTTTGTAACATGAAATCATACTCCGTATGTCAAAAACGTCCCGAGTCATTTGCCACAAAGTATGATTTCTGGCAGCTTGATCATGCTTTATGATATGTCGACTTGTCACACGGAACTATTCCCCTCCCTCTATCAAAACATCCCAGGTATATCGGATAGGGCGGTATTTTTTCCTGCGACAGGTGCGTCTCCCCTGCTGCAGACCCGCGAACCGAAAGTTTGGATAGCAACGCCTCTAGTTAGTGCGGCGCCACAATGCAGGAATGAGAAGGTCAAGGAGATCATCAGATAGAGAGATTATTACTTATTATATGACCAGGCACAGAAAGCCATGAAAAGCAAAGTTGCTTCGATCTCGAGGCTCTTGTTCTAGTAACTAACTCCGCGGATCTTGTTTAGCGAATTACTTTCAGCCCCAGGGTTTGACCACACTTCTTTTTGTCTTGCTCTTTGAATTGTTACGAAGTCCTACGGCTTAATTTTGACTGCGCCTTCATAGTATCATTCTGCTAATGTTCAACGCGATAACGACATCGTATACGCCCGCGCCCCATCGTATAAAAATGCAACGTTGATATGTAGCTTTCAGTCCTGGCCCGGATGAAAACTACGTCCTAGCCATGAAGCCACAAGGTTACTGGCTCCATTTTAAATCATGCAGTACCCCTGAAATGCAGTGGCATCGACAGGATTGTCGCGATTATCACTAGCTCGAAGTACAAGAACCACTTCGATTTATTCGCTGGCAAGTATATCGTCATTCCTGGTTAATCCAAAGTGTTCGTCACTGGCATCAAGATCTACCATCCGTTTCCCGAAATCTGTGCGCCACAAAAAAGGAGTAGGAGGAATTTCGATAAGCTGATATAATTTGCCTTCGGAACCGAGATAACTAATTTGGATGATGACTTGTAAATGTCTTGGAATAAGCGCAGTTGGGTGCTCTTATCTTGGACATTTACGGCCTGAGCTGGGTGGAGATCGCTCACGCTGTGATCAACTCCTGCACCGAGACTGCGGTGGTGGGAGCTTGATAGGGAGCCACAGCATAAACTTGCGGCTAATATTTCCGCCTTATTATTAGTGTCATACCAAGTGAGCCTTTTAATTGCAGAATGCTAGTGTAGGACGAAGAACTGCGATTTCTATCTCTCAGGTATGCAAAACGGCCGCCGTTAGAAAACTAACAATGGCGATAGTTCCTCCTTTTCTGGTTTCGTAGCTCTTATCTGATCCTTTTCATGTCAACTGCATTTACATATAACTAAATAAATAAATAAATAAAAGTGCAATACCAAGTGCTATCTGGTGGGTATTCACTGGGACCCAGTTATTAGCTATTCCAATGTGAGAGATACCAGGTACAAACACCTAGTCTGGGGGAATGAGGGGAATGGGGTAGATACACAATTATTACCGTTAATATTTCAATCCCGACACAATGGTGAGCTATGAAATACGGAGAAGGTAGATTGAGATATTTCCGCGGGGTCAAAGTCAATGCCTCTAATCATTTCATTGTATGGGAGCGGGTTTCCTTAATATCATCTCTGGTTGGTTAACCTCTCAGCCTCCTCCGCGCGCCATGTACATATGCGATCGGTGCGGCTCCAGAAAGGTCTGGGTGCCCGGATTGGACTATATGATCGCCAGAGTTATTGATTGGTATCACGTACTCTATTCGAGGTGGTTTAGCCGTGCAGATGTACCTGACGTGACAGTGCTGGCAGGAAGGGCCTCTCCCATTACCAACCAGGTACCGTAGTTTGAGACCGTCGATTGTTATACCAGACGAAAGCAAAACCAAATATGCACTCTGTATTCTCAAATTCTTCGTACTAATCAAGGTTGTGTGTCTTTTTGCTGGGTACTAGTTAATGTGGCTTGACACTTCGCTGACTATTTGCTTAGGAAGTAAATATGAGGTACCTGAAAGACAGATAAGGTGTCTTTCTTATTCTACCCTCAATAATATGTGTCAATTATATGAATTCATCAGCATCGTGTTGATGGACACTGTTTGTTCCACCACAATAGACATTGTAAGCTATGTTCAGTAGAGAAATACAGATGGACGTTGTTGAGAGAATGACAGCTGATTTTCAAGGCTCCACAAAAAAATATGCTTTGGACTATTCTTAGATCATATTCTTAACCTTAATTTGGCCCATCCATGATTGCTCCACTCCACCAATCACACGGAAGTTGCAAGTGTGTCCCGAAATGATCAAGGGTGCTTGGCTAACACTTTCCAAAGCGGAATGGAAGAGACCCTGAAGTCTGGAAAAAGGAAAAAAGATAGATAAAGGGCACTCATTGCGCAATAAGATACATGCTAACGTCAGGGATTATTACTGTCCAGCCACACTAACAAGTGCATAGAATGCTTATTCCCTTCAAACAAGGCAGGCTCCCTGTACAGGATCCCATCCCATTCATGGAATGATGGGAGAGACTCAGGAAGCAAAATTGCAACGATATCAGTATTGACTAACGAGGTCGTTAATATGCGGGGCTCCGTTCGCCCGATATTCGGTATATTGAACGAGCATTTCCTTTTCCCGTTTGTGTCCACAGTATGGAGGGCGCGAAGGCAGAGTAGTAGAGAGTTTAGCTCTTGCTCTTGCTTTTGTGCGCACTTGGGCGCTAGCAGTCAGAAGCAGAGCTCAGAGTTTTCTTACCATCAGCACGGAAAATTCCATTTGATTCCGCGGGGAAACACACCTTCGGAATTTGAAGTGGATCGGATCCGTTATTACTTCTTGGTGGCTTTCGGACTGGTGCCGCAAGCTAAAGTGATGTCCCAATTTTTTAGAGTGGGCCTTTCAACCACTTTCAGAGTTTGCTTTGCCGGTTGATATCTGCCTGACCTGCTTGACAAGACCCGTAGCTCGTAATCCCATTTTCAATTTTTATTTTTCTATATAATTTATCTCAAGAAAAGAAGAATAAAAAAAATGAAGTTAACCTTTTTCCTGACAAGTCAAATTTTCCCGGGGTGGAATCGAAGAATACATATTGTCTTTTCCATAATGATATCTAGGGCGTTTTAAGTAACAAAATGAATTCATAATACCCTTCCCTCTTCTACCCTATAATATCCGGTACGTAAGTGTCTCGCTCGCAACTATGTATGTAGTTACGGGGCCTTCAAAGCCTATCCCAAAAATACGCTAACATTTTTACGGATAGCTGAGAGGATAACCATCTCGCCCTGTGGGCACGCATAAGAAGATTTCAATTCTACCGGAGATTCGGTCCCCGTCTGGCCAGACCTTTGAATGGCTCAATATCCCTGCACCCACCCGGATAACCTCAGCCGACATCTGGCAGTTTGTATATCAGCTTACTTCAACTACCCTCGACTGGGTATAATACACAAGAAAATTACATGTGACGGTTGATAGAGCAAGGGCTTGACCTTGTACGAAGTAAGTGGCACATATCATATCTAACGGGAGCAGTTCAATCAAAGCAGGTGGTGGAACAGCGGTATTTATCGAATTTTATGGGATTTTCACGCTGATACATGCTTTGGATGTTTATATTTTTTTGGCACTCTCAGCATGTACCCAACAACACGATGCTATACACGACCCTGAGGTACCAAAACGTCATACATAGAATCTAGTTACGGAAGTATTCAGAGTTCTTTGAAGTGCCACTAGAGATTATTTGCTAACATCTAATTCCCGAGTTACACAATTCTTGGACAATAATCTGCAAATTACTGTCTAACCTTGTTGGCAAACAACCCGTAAGGATAGCCAAATAACCCTTGTTTTTAATGCGAATACATGATACCTTGTGAGAACTATTCCTATATTTGCCTTCCAATGGTTTTAATAAAGCTATCCCAATAACCTGCCTATTTCTAGGTATGATTGCAGAAGTAAACTCTGAGTACTGCAATAGCCTGGAATGGGCTGCCATGACAATAGAATTCATCTACCAACTGAATTTTATAGACAGTAAATTTTAACTGATGACTGATGTTACCCGTACTTCCTACGTTACATCTCGGTGTTCGTGAGGAGTATACAGAAATGTGGCACGTTGAGCTTCAAGGATACCTAGATATATATTGCACAATAGGGCACCGCCTGGATTGTAAATCTCATGTCTCCTGAAAAAAAAAGTTGCTAGGCCCATTGCGAGTAGATCTGCCAACCACAAGTCTATAATGGGAAGGTGACTTTTAGAGGCCTCATGGTATGCCTCAACTTGACCTACGCACTACCTAGAAGCTGACAGTATATAAAAATAAGTTGGCAAATCTCACATGAAGCAAGACTTTATTTCAAGCTCATATAGATAGCTAAATTGACCTGATCTTCTCACGTAGAATTCGAGAAATGGGATAAGGCATACGTACACAAACTGTTTGGGATGCCGCGTATTAGATTGAATATCTAAGGACGTCGTAGTAACTCTTGGCCGGCATAGCTAAGAGAGCAAACCAGAAATATGCCGCATTGATTCATTGTTGATTAATTTCCAGGTACATGTAGGGGGTGGACAATGAAGCGGAACATTCCTCAAAGGAGCAAATATATAGAGCAATAACTCATTTACTTAGCATATAAGGACCAATTATACCTGCATAGAAGTGGCACAAATGTGTAACTAGGCTTTGCGGTGGCTATAGATCTCCTCGGAGGTCGTTCCCGCAAAGATGCATGATAAATAAGAAGTCACGGTATAAATACTCGTTGACATTCCACATATATTCATAGCCACAGCCATAAGAATATATCTTCCTCCGCGAACTCCTCGAAACAACGTGCTCTACCAGTTCCATTACCGCTATGAAGGTCTCACTCTTGTTAACAACAGCTGCTCTCATGCTTGCTTCTGTAACTTCAGCAACGCCGCTACGATGCCTTCCCAGGAATCGTAAGTTATCTACCATACTGATGCAGCCTGGAAAGTAGATAGACTAACAGTCTTATTTTAATCTAACACAGGTTTCTGCTTCGATGACCCCGAGTGCTGCTCCGACCGTTGCGTTGACCGATGGTGTTTATAAATTATTCGTGCAGCAATAGTGATACGGGTATGTTCGCAGCCTTTTGAGCGTAAGTCATCTTTATATGTATATAGGATGAAAATTCATGGTCACTCGGCTAATCAATTGTTTGACTAGCCTTTGCTCTCCTTTAAATAAATAAAGCCAGAAACCAAGAGTAAAGGATATTTATTGCAGTCCTAGGTTTGGATTGGAACTTAGGAAAGAACAGCTCTTGCTATAGTTATAGAAATCTTTAACTCGCTCCATCGTGGAAGAGATGAAAGAGTTGATTGAGATTTGGGCCAAGATAGTTTGATAGATTACCTAATAACAAGACTTGCCAAGCTTTATTTTCCTTCTTTTGAAAAGTGGGGTCAGCAAGTGTTTAACCTGAAAAGGACTAGTGAACACGCATCGTAACGTCAGCAAACCCCATGTCACGGGGTTGTTGCTCACCTTATGGGTATCATCATTGCCATATCATCTTCAACGCGATAAGCGGTCACATCCTACTGCGAGGAGGGGTAACAGCTATACAGATGCAAAGATACTGTTATCCATCCCTCAAGTAACACTCAGACGGGCGTTTCTAACTATGCAAGTATCGTTCGATAGTGCTAGGTCTTATTAGCAAAATGCGCCCTGCAGCCTCCGATTCAGTGCGAGAACGTCCCCGCAAAACCACCACACCGAACATAATCAATGCAACACCATCCAGCGAGCTTCGGAACGCCTCTCCCGCAGCATTCTTTCTATCTCGGGGTAACGTAATGGACGGATCTGACGCCAGTGCTCCAGGTACCCCAAATGAAAGCACTTATGGAGTGCAGAGCTTATCAGATACAATTGATGATGGGATCAGCGGGCCGTTGCCTCCCTTCCACAATGATGTACACGCGACCCCCGAAGGTGATATTGGTAGTTCACCATTATCAGCAACATCCAGAGCTGTCATGCCTAACACACAGGAACACAAGACTGAAGACTCACTAAAACCTCCTCCCTATCCATTGTCAGATATCGGCATTACTCTCTCTGGAACTCCTTCATTTATCGGCTCCCCGGGCGAACCATTTTCTCTGCCAAGTAGCCCGAAATCCTCCTCAACACGGTCACTTAGGAATATTGATGATATGCCTGCAGTGGAAGAGAGCGGCTATGCCGATGGCGAGCCTTATGTAAATGAGGGCCCAGTGGAGTCAACAGAGTTACAGGACAGTACTTCCCAGTTGGTGATGCCTAGTATCAAAATCCCAAGTCGACGCCCCTTTACAGATAGGGGTAAAGCTATGGGACGGCTAAAGATCCTCCTTGCTGGAGCACCGGGTAATTACATACACCCACGCTTCATTCAGGCTCTGTGTCCGATTGCTAATGGCTTTTAAACAGGCTGTGGCAAGACTTCGTTATTGAAATCGTTGGGACAAGTATCTGCAGACATAGTGCATATAGATCCGTTGCCAGATTCGGTTTCTATACCCCCTTCGAGTATGGCAAAGTCTCGCCGGAAGGCGGGTACGAAACCCCGGCGTACCAGGGAGTGCGAACCAATATCTGAGATATATGCTAGCACAAAGCCGTACCCGTCCTGGTGGTCAGACATGGATGATTCTCGTGTCCTCCGGCGAAGAAAGAGTTTGGGTGATGTTATATTGGAGAGGAATCTCTGCTTCGTCGACACATTTGCCGGTTCAAAGAATGCCGATCAACAAACGGAGGTGATAATTCAATATATGAACAAGCAATTCACGCGAGCTGTGTCTGCTGTACGGTCAGTAACTACAGATTTCCAAGGGTTGCTTTGCGGAAATGGCGGTCCCCAGGTAGACGTCATTCTTTATCTGATAACCGAAAGTGAGTTTGAACCGAGAGTTCGGCTATATCTATGGATTAGGAACTAACGTGGAGGCAGAGACTATGACTGCTGATATTCGCAGTATTCAAAAGTTATCGAACTTCACAACGGTGGTTCCATTGATTGCCAAGTGTGACAACTATACTCCTGATGAAGTTCAGGCAATAAAGAAATCTTTTGTCGAGCGGGTGCGAGATGCAGATATGAAACTGTCTTGCTTCGGTCCTTTTGGAGAATCTTTGACCAATCATCATGTGTCGGGCCCGAGTATTCCCTTTATGACATCTTCTGCAACGACTAATGACGATGAAACTATGGATGCGAGTGTCCTTATGAGTCCCGAATACGTACAACCATTGGTCCCGTCAGACTTGGGGTTTGTTCTGGATAAACTCTTTGACAGAGACAACGCCGCGTGGTTCCGATACTCTGCCGCTAAGAAGCTGATAGAAGCCCAGCAACAACCACGTCCCCGCGCGCCATCGAACAACTTTCCACGAGCATCAAGCAACTATGGCGTCTCGTCTCTCAATGACTCGCATCTCTCCCCTTCTTTGCCTTCCACACCAGCATCTGCTTCGCATATGCTTGCCCCGCGAGGTGAGAGGCTCGGACTGTCTGAATATACGCTTGCGCGAATGACAGAACATACTCGGCGCGAGGAACAGTATGCTCAGGCGAGACTGGCAAAATGGGCTGCTGACCTACAGCAAAGCCTACAAAATGAGAGAAGCCGCTACGAGCAGCTGGGTCGTGGAGAAAGAGCTGTATGGCTGACCGAAAAGCTGGGTGAATGCGTGGCTGACGGGACCCTGGTGCCGCTCTCCCAGACACCAGGCTTCCCCGGTTTCGGGAACATCGTAGACAGAGCGAATGAGAAAGGAAATCTTTGCGTGCGCACGCAGGACGGCCGCCGGTTTGAGTATCGAGTTGCAGCAGGCAACATGAACGCGGCCGATCCCCTGGGCCTGCTGAAGCTTGGAGACGACCTCTCACGACGGGGATGGGTGTTGGTTCAGGTGTTGGGCGGTGTTGGCATAGTGGGCGGACTGGCGTTATGGATGGCACAGACCTGGGGTCTCTCTGGTGTAAACGGCTCCGCGGTGCATCACTAGACCGGACTGGATGGGAGCAACGTCGGCGTTCTGGAGTCCTCTCTTTCACCTCACTTCTGCTAGACGCTATGGACTAGTTTATTCACTTTGACCTACGGAGTACCTAGGTATTTATTTATCACATACATGCTAGCATCTTCGCTCACTTTCTTTGCTTCTCTGCGCTTATCGTCACTTATCAGTTGCGGTGAAGTGCAAAACTGCCCGATCGGGACTAGCGCCGCCGTACCTCGTAGAACTGTATGGAAGGTTCGCTTGGACTCTTCCAGCAAGCTTTTGCCCCCCCAGAAGGGAAAAAGTGCAGAGCTTTATAAGGACCTTCGCTTCGTCGACTTCTCAACTTCTTCAACTTCTCACACTCCAACCTCTCCAGCTCCTCCCACGCCTCTCTACGTGCAGTCCGTCGACGGCTGAACAGCTACAGCTCTTTCTAGCTTCCAATTCTTCACAGCTCTCGTTTTATGTAAGTAGGCCTGCGGAGCTCGTCGAGCTGCTGCCTCCCTCCCACTTTGCAGCGAGCCTCACAGCTGACAGCCGTTGGACACAGACCCCCTTCAGTCATTTTCACAGCCACATACCGCAGCCATGTCTGAGACTTTCGAGTTCCAGGCTGAGATTTCCCAGCTGCTCTCCCTCATTATCAACACTGTCTACTCCAACAAGGAGATTTTCCTGCGAGAGATCATCTCCAACGCCTCGGATGCTCTCGACAAGATTCGCTATGAGTCGCTCTCCGACCCCAGCAAGCTGGACTCCAACAAGGACCTCCGCATCGACATCATCCCAGACAAGGAGAACAAGACCTTGACTATCCGTGATACCGGTATCGGTTTCACCAAAGCTGTAAGTATTATTTGACTCGAACTTTGAAGAAATTTTTTTTTTGTTCTTTGCCCCAATTTGCTAACTTAGTTTTTTATTAGGATTTGGTCAACAACCTCGGTACCATTGCTCGCTCTGGTACCAAGCAGTTCATGGAGGCTCTCACTGCCGGTGCTGATATTTCCATGATTGGACAGTTCGGTGTCGGTTTCTATTCTGCTTACCTTGTTGCTGACAAGGTCACCGTTGTCTCTAAGCACAATGATGATGAGCAGTACATCTGGGAGTCCTCTGCCGGTGGTACCTTCACCTTGACCCAGGACACCGAGGGTGAGCCCCTCGGCCGTGGTTCCAAGATCATCCTCCACCTCAAGGATGAGCAGACTGAGTATCTCACTGAGAGCAAGATCAAGGAGGTTGTCAAGAAGCACTCTGAGTTCATCTCCTACCCCATCTACCTCCACGTCTTGAAGGAGACTGAGAAGGAGGTCCCAGATGAGGATGCCGAGGAGGTCACCGAGGTCGAGGAGGGTGATGAGAAGAAGCCCAAGGTCGAGGAAGTTGACGACGAGGAGGAGGACAAGGAAAAGAAGAAGAAGACCAAGACTGTCAAGGAGTCCTCCGTTGAGGAAGAAGAGCTTAACAAGACCAAGCCCATCTGGACTCGCAACCCTGCTGACATCACCCAGGAGGAGTATGCCTCCTTCTACAAGACCCTCTCCAACGACTGGGAGGACCACCTCGCAGTCAAGCATTTCTCCGTCGAGGGTCAGCTCGAGTTCCGTGCTGTGCTCTTCGTTCCAAAGCGCCCACCATTCGATCTCTTCGAGAGCAAGAAGACCAAGAACAACATCAAGCTCTACGTCCGCCGTGTCTTCATCACTGACGATGCCACTGACCTCATCCCAGAGTGGCTCAGCTTCGTCAAGGGTGTTGTCGACTCTGAGGATCTCCCTCTCAACTTGTCTCGTGAGACTCTTCAGCAGAACAAGATCATGAAGGTCATCAAGAAGAACATTGTCAAGAAGACCCTTGAGCTCTTCAACGAGATTGCCGAGGACCGTGAGCAATTCGACAAGTTCTACTCTGCTTTCAGCAAGAACATCAAGCTCGGTATCCACGAGGACTCTCAGAACCGTGCTGCCCTTGCTAAGCTCCTCCGCTTCAACTCCACCAAGTCTGGCGATGAGATCACCTCCCTCACCGACTACGTCACCCGCATGCAGCCACACCAGAAGCAGATGTACTACATCACTGGTGAGTCCATCAAGGCTGTCCAGAAGTCTCCCTTCCTCGACTCTCTCAAGGAGAAGGGCTTCGAGGTTCTCTACCTCGTTGACCCAATTGATGAGTACGCCATGACCCAGCTCAAGGAGTTCGATGGCAAGAAGCTCGTCGACATCACCAAGGACTTCGAGCTCGAGGAGACCGATGAGGAGAAGAGCGCCCGTGAGGCCGAGGAGAAGGAATTCGAAGGTCTCGCCAAGTCCCTCAAGAACGTCCTCGGTGACGCCGTTGAGAAGGTTGTTGTCTCACACAAGCTTGTCGGTGCTCCTTGCGCCATCCGTACCGGCCAGTTCGGTTGGTCCGCCAACATGGAGCGTATCATGAAGGCTCAGGCTCTCCGGGACACCTCTATGAGCTCCTACATGGCCTCCAAGAAGACCTTCGAGATCTCCCCCAAGTCCCCCATCATCAAGGAGCTCAAGAAGAAGGTTGAGGCTGACGGTGAGAATGACCGCAACGTCAAGTCCATCACCCAGCTCCTCTACGAGACCTCTCTCCTCGTCTCTGGATTCACCATTGAGGAGCCAGCTGCTTTCGCCGAGCGCATCCACAAGCTCGTCTCTCTCGGCCTCGATGTCGATGAGGAAGAGACCCCAGAGGAGAAGGCTACTGAGGAGACTCCCGCCGACGAGCCCGCTGCCGCCAGCGCCATGGAGGAAGTCGACTAAACTCATCGCCTCCGCTTGAAATGAAAAAAAAAAAAAAAAAAGAATCAAATAAACGAAATACCAATGCCATGCGACAATACCTCAAGCAAATAAAAAAAATTGCAAAAACTCCCAAAAAAAATCTTATGGAAAAAGGAATGGTGTCATGATTTTCCTATGTCTCTCCTTTTCACTTCCATGTATTTCGATACCACCAACCCAGCAATTACCACGCAGCAATCTCCACCGAAAGAAATAAGAGGAACACAACGCAACAGTATGGTTTACAATGCAGCATGCAAAGCGAGTTTCGACCTCTGTTGTCGTTCAGGGTGTTTTCTCCCCTTCTTAATCTCCTTTTCTCTCTGTCTCCCGTCGTCTTGTTTTAATTTGTGTACTTGATCCTGTTGCTTTTCAGTCATCTCGCATTTCTCTGCTTTACCGTTCCAGGTGGCTTGTTGTTATCGGGAGAAACTTTTAGAAACTTGTATCAAGGACTAAACAAAATTAATACAGAGGCGATTTATATTTCATATTTGTGCATTGAATATCGTAGTTTGTACTTGATAACTAGCTTGGGCGATAGAGGGATATTGCAAGAGTTAATACTTATGCTCGAGGAGCAAAAGCAAAAGACAACGGGCAAACAGAAATAAAGATAGTCAATAAAGTTGATGTACATTAACTATCATCATGCTCTTCAAAGAATTTTTTTTATTTTAAGTCTCCCGTCCTGGGTCGTCATCCATCGTGGTAACTAGTCACTAACCATCATCGCATCGAGCATCGACGTTCTCCAAGCAACCACCCAATCAACCACTTCTAAAGCCATTGCCCTTCGTTCCCAACTTTCAATCTATCAGTCAGTCATAATCATCGTACGTACTTGATAGGAAAGACGCATGTTGTAACAGGGAATGCAAAAACAAAAGTAGAAAAGCGAACAAGAAGCGGGTGAGGAATTTCGTGTGTGGTAGATACGCGCTCGGCCACGAGAGCGAGGAAACCAGTAGGGGAAAGTAAAAGGGATACAGGATAATGCATACGGTTTTGAACGGTGAAAGGTGGGCGGAGGAGGGTGGAAAAAGACATTTGCAATGGGAAGGTAGTTGAAGATGAAGAACCGCTCTCAGAATCAAAGTAGTGAAAATGCAGGGTGAAGAATGGAAGGGGTACGATGGATGAGGATATTAGGATGGCATAGAAGGTGAAGCGGGGAAATGACATGGGCAGATAGTGACCTAGAAGACCGGGGATGGGTATGAGAATGGGGCAAGGGGATGGGAATTGTAATGCTAAAAAAAGACGAAACTTGCAGGCTCAATGATGGCAAATGAAGCAAGAGTTAATACAAATGTCAGAAAAAAGGGAGAACAAAACAGAATGAAAACGCTTTTCCAACCGACAGGAGAGAGAAATGACCGGGTAAGAAAGGAGGCGCAGAACAAGCAAGCAGAAGGGGTAATGAGAAAATTGTACATCAAAGGTGAAGACGGGAGAAGGCATAGAGACCAGGAATTGTAAGAGGTGAGAGAAGGTCCTGGAGCCAGGAAGAAGTGGTATCCATCGAGCCCTTTTTTTTGGTGAAGAAAAAGGTAGATAGGGCCCATGAAGCGATGAAGTAGTGAAGTAGTTGTTAATTTTTCTTTTTATGGGGGGGAAAGGGGTTCTTGACGTGTCGGCATAAGCATTAGCGTCAGGGTTTAACATCAGGTCATGCTGGTATCAGAATTGGAGAATTCAAATTGCCTGTGGTTGACCGCGGCCCTTGAGGGTGACATTGCCGCTTCCGGAGGCGCTGCCACCGCGGCTGTTACGGGCAGGGTTGTTGTAACGGCCGTCCTTCTGGAAACCACCACGGCCCTGTCCACCGGCGCGGTCACCACGGCCACGTCCAGCACCGCCACGTCCAGAGAAACCACCGTTGCCGCCATAAGCGTTGGCGCGAGGGCGGCGCTCTTCAACAGTGATCTGTTCGGTACCAATAGTGTGAGGGTTAGCGGCAACGGCAGCCTTGTAGGCAGCAGTGTCGCTGAATTCGACAAAGGCGCAGTTCTGGACATAGGTTAGCAAGACAAGTAAACTACAGATAGTAGGGTAATATAACATACGCGTTGACGGTTGACATCAAAGTACTTCAGTTTACCGAAACGGGAGAGAGTCTGGCGGAGGAGACTAGCATCGACTTTCTCATTGACATTCTTGACGTAGCCGAGAACACCTTCAGTCTGAGAAGGAGTGTGCTGGCGTGGCTGTCTTCTGCCATGTTCGGCACCAGCGGTCTGCCATTCGGACTGAGCTGGAGGCTGGTTCTCGTTTCCAGCGTCAGAGACAGTAGGAGTAGATTGCTGGGTCTTTGTGGGGGCAGAAGTTGGAGCAGCTGGAGCCGGAGCGGAAGCCGATGCAGTGGCAGGAACAGGGGCAGAGGGAGCGGGTGCGGGTGCAGCAGCTGGGACAACTGGAACGGCGGGAGTAGGAGTGGTGCCAGCACGGTTTCCGGCAACGGAGGCCCAGCTCATGGGCTTAGCTGGAACAGCAGCAACAGGTTTCTTCTCAGGAGCGGAAGCGGGAGCGGGAGTAGGGGCCTTTGGAGTGACGTCTGCTGGGGAAGGGTCTGGGCCCTTTGGCTTCTCAGGCTGGATGGCATCAGCGGAGACAGGGAGAACGGCAGCGGGAGCTGGCTGCTCCTCAGCAGCCTCTTCCTTTGGTGCTTCTTCAGTGGTAGAAGCCTCAGGCTTCTGCTCCTCAGCCGCTTCGGCTTTGACCTCACCGTTGACGGCTTCCTTCTCGAGCTTCTCGTCAACCTCATGGGCAGCGGCTTCGGTATCGGCCTGGCGATCAATAGCTGCCTCGGGAGCGGGAGCGGGGGCCGCAGCGGTATCAACAGCGGCAGCCTGAGGCTCGTCAACGGCTGGAGCCTCCTCGACAGCGGCGGGGCCGTCCTCGGGAGCGAGTTCTTCATCCTCGTCATTCAAGTAGCGGATGATGTCGTTCAAGACGTAGTAGCCGTTTTGCTGCTCGGCGAGAACGAAGGTCTGGACGAACTTGCGAGGAGGTCCTTGGTTGTTGGACATCTCGCCAATAACAACGACTAGGATGTTATCAAAGGAAGCCTGGGAGTCCACGTTCAGGACACGGACCTTGCAGTTGTTGTAGTCCAGGCCTTCAATGCACTCTTTAATTGACTACGATGTGATGTTAGCTATTATATATATAGACATTTATGGTGGAGAGGGTGGACGGCATACTCGCTGGCCAATGGCAACGTTAACCTTCTCAGCTTCGACGCCCGAGACGAACTGGGACTTGCGCGAGTAGAAGAGATGCAGCTTTTCGGGTGTGCGGCTCAGGGTGGTGTAGTACTGCTCGACGAAGAACCAGCCGACCTCGTCCTTGGGGATATCATTCTTGGAGTCGTGGGAGGCGGCGGGAGCTTGTGTGGAGGTGCCCGCGTGCTGCTGGGGCGCGTACTGTGCGTTGGAGGCGTTTGCAGCCTGGTGCGAGGCGGCATAGGGGTCTACCTGGTACGGGTGGTGGCCGTGGTAGGTGCCGTTGGCGGCAGGGACGGTCTCGGTAGCCATGCTGGTGGTGGTTGAGTGTTGGCTGTGTTGGCTGGCAAACGCGGTAGGCGGTCCGGAGCAGTCAGAGAGGCGTGAGGATGGAGGAGAGATATCAGAGTCCGGATGCTGGCGCCGTGAATATCTTCTATCAAGAGTCAGTCTTCTTCTTCTTCTTTTGATGCTTCTTTTTATGCTTCTTCTTGTCTGCTGTCTGCTGCTATCTGTTGAGTGTGTGTCTGAGTGTGTCTGTCTTCGCTTGTGACAAACAACAGCAGCAGGAAGAAAAAGAGAGCAAACTGACCAGGAACAAGCAGCCAGAGAGATTCTAAGCTGGAGACACAGCTGGATACCGCACGTATCGAGGCAGCAGCAGCAGCAGGATAATTAGCAGGAGTAGTTATCTGGATAGGAGGGAAGACAGCTGGAAGAGCTTTTGCGAGCTGCAGG
Source organism: Trichophyton verrucosum HKI 0517 (assembly GCF_000151505.1). NCBI lineage: Eukaryota > Fungi > Ascomycota > Eurotiomycetes > Onygenales > Arthrodermataceae > Trichophyton > Trichophyton verrucosum. Next base: position 43,620 of record NW_003315574.1, read on the forward strand.
AAGAACCGCCTGGAACAAAGACAAGAAGAGTGAAGAGGGCAAGAAAAAAGGACGGCGGTTGCAGGCTGGCCGTGAGTGGAAGAAGCGAAGAAGAGAAGCAAAGAGGAAGAAGAAGAGAAAGGAAGAAGAGAACGGGAGAAGAAGAGAAGCTGAAGGTGGTGAGCTTTTGATGTTGTGAAGTGTGAAGTTGTTGTTGTTGTTCTTTTTTTTTTTTTTTTTCTGTGGTTGTTACTTTTTTTTTTGTCAAGTCAGAAAAAAGGCGAAAAAAAAAAGGAAAAAAAAAAAAAGGTACGTGGCGCTTGTTTTTTTTGACTCTCCGCGCTAAAAGTCATATCAAGTAGAAGACGACGACGAAGATAGTCGATGAAGATGGACGATGAAGAAGATACAGAATGGTTGATAGAGCTATGTTACAGAGATCGCGATGCCGATAGTCGGCTGCAGAAGTATCGGTTCCTGTGCCTCGCTTGTGCTGCGGTGACAGCCTCTTGTCCTACTGCCAGGCTACTTTTATTTTTTTGATAAGAGGCGACAGCGAGGCGGAAGAAAGGAAGCAATCAAAAAGGAGGAGCGTAGAGAGGGTAGACAAGGTATCTCTGGAATTTCATTCATGGTATGTGGACATCATCTACAGTTGACATGGATATTAGACTGCTTCGTACACAAAAGGATAGAACTGGACAGATGACAAGAAACGAGGAAAAGCAGGACCAAGAAGAGAGCATAGCCGAGGGGAGGGAAAAACAGCAGCAACAGAGAGGGAGGAGGGTTTGTTGGACGTATCGACTGCCTCGTTGTATCGTCGTCTCGTAAAGAAAGAAAAAAAAGAGGAAGAAGAAGAGCAGGAGAGAAGGATGGCGGTCGACGGGCGTGGAGGGAGATGGCACCACGTAGGTAGAGGGAAGTATTAGGAAAAAAGATAAGCCAGTACGGTGTTGTAGATAGACGTCGAAGCGGTCGATAGGCTCGGAGCCGTGGGTTTGTTTGTGGTATGGCGAAATATGGAGATTAATGCGAGAGAAAAACAGAGGTATCAGTGGATAAGGCTGAGGCCGGTACGCGAACGTAGGTACTCTGTAGTTATCGTGGTATTATGCTGAAGGGCGGAAGACCATCCAGGATCTAAGAGGCCGACTTGATCATGTTCTTCTCGTCCAGAACGACGGGCTTGCGCATGACGGCATCCTGGCTCGACATCCTCCTGCCGAGGGCTCGCTCGACCTTTGCGCCCAACGCCAGCTTGCTGAGGCTCTCTGACTTTTCCGGGGTGGGCACGAAGCGCTGCTGGCTGAGTCGCTTGTTCTCGAGACGTGCGAGGCCGGCGCTGAGCTCCTTGATCTCGGCCATGCGGCTGTCACCGGTCATCGTGCTGCTCGTCGTCTGGTTGCTGATGGTAGAGTATCGTTTCGAGTTACGCTGCGAGGCCAGCTAGCGAGAACCGCCCGTTAGACAGACGACAGGCAAGAAGAGGATGACAAAAACAGAAACTTACCGAGGGAGCCATGATGGGGCGTTGGGAGTCGAGAGACCGTCTCAACATCATCTTAGGACAAGAAGAGGGAGAGGCAGGTACACGAACGATGAAAAGAGGAGGGATGTGCCTGATCTTATGGTGTTTCTAGCCACAACCACGCTACGAAAACTGGAGAACAAAAAGGCAGGGAAGCTGGGCCGTCGTTGTCCTTCGTTGCCTGCTTCTTCGCCCGTCTTTTGCTGGCTCGGGTTTTCGTTTGTTTTTCTGCTTCTTCTTCTTCGTCTTCTTCTATCCGTCGAGGTGCCCCCGAACCAAAATAAGAGTGGATGAAGGGGGGGGGGGGGGGAAGGGGGATATTATTTTTGAGCCGGCAGGAGAACTGTCGATCGTGCGACGAGACAGCGAGATCCAGCGGGCAACTGTAGCAGCAGCAGCGTATTTTCCGGAGCGGATCTTATTTCTTTTCGGTCCCTTTCTTTTTTTTGGTTTGTGGTTTGTGGTTTTTCTGTGTCTGATGTGAAACTTGGTCTGCTCGTTTTAAATAGTTAATGTCAGAGCCCTGGCCTGGAGATGAAATCGAGGCTAACAGACAGGCAGCAGCAGAAGAAGCAACGAGAAAGGGGAAGACAAAAAAGACCAGCCGACAGGGCAGCCGTGAGAATGGGAGGGGGGAAAAAGGGAGCGAATGCCGCGCAGGACAGCAGGCCAGGGGGAGGGAAGGTGTCTGCAGGCAAGAGACAAGCATATAAGCATGAACTGGGGGGCCTGCTAGGAAGAAATATGCGACTTACGTCCGACTAGGGGGGGAGGGAGTGTTGGTTGGTGATGGACAAGGCGAGCGTCACACCAGCAGCAGCACAGGAGAGAGAAGAAGGCCTCCTAAAAACAGCTGATCGATGCAAGACAGTCTCCTCTTCCTTCGGCAGCCTTGAAGAAGAACTGGGACTTTTATTTAGTTCGACTGACTGACTCACACTCTGGCTAGCTAGAGTAGTAGTTAGTCTCAGGTAGTTATAGTTAGTTCGACCGCGTGGGAATCGAGGACACTTATGGAGTATAAGAGGAAAAAGAGACGAAGAGAGGCTCCATACGCCGTCCGCTCGTATACCGATCTCACCAACAAAGCAACAAAGCCGTCGTCGCTTTTTGCCTTCCCCCCTCCCCGGCGGCCAGCGCCCGTCTTCTCTGCGTTTCTTTCACTCTTTCTGGCCGTCGCTGCCACTCGCTGGCCGTTCTCCTTGCTTCCTCCGCCAAACCCAACACGACCAGCCGCCCACGCAGATTGGTTCGTCACATCAGCCCAGGCCGGACCCTTGTCAGAAACGTGGACGAGGAAAAGCCGGCCCTTGCGAAGGAGGAGGGGGAGAAAAAGGAATAACTGGGTCTTTTTTTAGTTTAGGCTGGCGCTGCTGCTGGGTGGGCGGAGCGTCTGCATGGCTGTTAGTCGGTTTAAGCCTGTGAGCGGGCGCTGCGAGCTAATAATATGAGAGTATAATACTTATATACGGGTCGATATCCGTGTCTCCTCCCATGGTGCAAACGGAGGACAAGACCAGAAAGGGGAAAGGGATGGGCGGGTCGCAGGCTTCTCCAGCAAAGGGGTTGCCATGCGGTGGCGATAACGGTGGGCCCTCGCTCGGTACCTCCTCTACATATCACGCACTTTGTACTCTCTCTCGGTGCTCGGTATTATGATTATTGTTATTATTATTATAGATCGTCATCATCATCAGCTCGATATCGGGCCTGATATTCGATTATGCGGCGGTGGTGTTATTAACTAATTCTGATTGGTCAGTAAAAGAAAAGCCCTGCCATCTGGCCAATCAAAAATCGCCAAAATCAGACCCATGCAAAGGAGAGGCCTTTCCTTTCTATACTTACTTACACAGCAGCAGCAGCCCAAGCAGACGCCGTCTTGCCGTTTTGTCTTCTTCTCACAGTCAACGATGGCTTCGTTAGCTCTGCTGCCGCTGTACGGAGTAGTTATCAACGTTTACCTGCCTGTCGTAACTGACATTGCAACATTTGTCAGTCGAAACGGCGTCAGACAGCGTGCTACCAAGCACATTGGAGAGCTTCAGAGTCCGGCCCATGAACACCAGTCCCACTGGGAGTTTGTCTCTCTCGCCTGAAGCATCTTAATTGTCGATCCATCCCCCGCTTCAAACGCCTGAGAGCAGAGTAAGAAGGAGGTAAAACACGCCTCAAAACGAGTGCTCAAGGAATTGAGGCTGGTAATCCCCCCGCCATGATTGGACAATGCCGCTGCTTCAAGAGGTCGATAACACGGCCAGGCGCTGCTCCAGTGTGACATGGCGTTGCAGGATTTAATTCTACCCCAGAACAGCGAGCAGAGCGCCCTTCTGTTTGTGATCTGTGATTCGATGTGCGATGATCTCTCTCCTGGCCCCGAATCTACCTGAAACCGAGCAATACGAGTGCAATGCACTCCCGGCTGATGCGGCCGTACGCATTCGGTATCTCGAAAGAGAGTTCCCTGTGCTTTGCATGTCAGCTATATGTCTATCATCTCGATGCACTTCCACTGCATGCCATCTCCCGCCTTCTGTAAGGGAGCTGATTCTGTACCTGTCTCTCTCTCTCCTAACATCGCCAAGCGGAAACTAGCTAGCATCGAAATGGCCGGGCTCTTGGGCTCTCCAGGGCCCTGTAGTAACAATCATACGACTTGCGGTGGTAAAAGTTAGCTTTGTGGGGTGTATTTTGGTCATTGGTATATCAAATTCTTCAGTTGCATCTTATAGTTACTCCCTATTTTCTTTTCTTGTGATTTTATCTTATTTTTATTTTTTGGTTTTTGGTTTTTGGTTTTGATATGCGGGAGTTGGAGGTTTGGTTTTTGCCTATTCGGGAAAAAGTGACGTAGTTTTTAAGCGAGCTCCGTCTTCTTTCTTCTTCTTCTTCTTGTCTCTCAACGTTTCAACATCGGACGACAGACGAAACCGCACATCCCAAGGACAGAATAAAAGGCGTCGCAGCCGGGTGTGAACAACCATGCCAAAGCCGAAGACGCTGCTGAAAGAGACCAAGGCGAAGAAGAAACGAAAACAGGTGGTGTGTTGCAGACAATTTCCCCCCGCCCGCCATGCAGGCAGGCTAGCTATCAAAACCTCATGGAAGCCACCAAGCTAATAGCTCGCAATCGCGCGGATCAATCGGACTTGCAGGCACCAGAGTCGGCAGATGAATTTCTCGCTGGTCAGTAAAGGAGCAAGGGATACGCTTAGATCTACAGGCACCCGTCAATAGTTCCACCGGATGAGAGGGTGAACAGGACAGAATTTGCTGACTGCCGTATTTGCCGAAACAGAGGGAGTCGACCTCGAAGAAGCGGGAGAGAAATGGCGGGCCGGAGACCCGGTCAAGTCGATGCGCTTCTTCATGAGGGCCATCGAGATGTATGAAACCGGGTTACGCCGGTACCCTGCTTCGTTCGACCTGGCCTACAACAAGTATGTATATATACGGAGTACCGTTTACGTTTATGGTGTTCGAAAAGCAGATGCTGATATTGACGTCTTTTGTCTACACGCAGAGCACGAGTGCAGTATGAAATTACCCAGCATCCTAAACTGGTCACTCAGCTACCGGGGCCGATCATTGACATCCTTCGAATCGCACTCGACTCCCACCGAGAAGCCCTACAAAAGGATCAAGACAATGCAGACATACTATTTAACACTGCACAGGTACTAACCAGTGTAGCTGAAGCACTCACTGAAGGCAAACACGCAGACGAAGAACAGACGGAAGAGGCGTTGAAATGTCTAACAGAAGCTTTGGAGCTGTTTCAGCGGTGTCTCGTTTTACAGGAGTTGCGATTCACAGAGTACGAACAGCAGCTGCAGATGGTGCAGGATCATCAAACTCAACATAATAAGCAGGATGAGCAGCAGCAGCACCAACAACAACAAAAACAACAGACACAGGGAGGCGTAGGTGAATCCAGGACGGGCTCGACGGAAGCAGAGGAGTGGGCTGCTGTGGTTGAACCCGTAACAAAGAATACACTTATTGACACTGCGATTGCGCAGCTGGAAGCACTAGCAACGCTGTGTGGACTGCTGTCGTCCGACCACGGAAGTACCTTGGTCTGGGTAGAAGAGTATTCGTCCGACCTCCTGCGAGAGAAGATTGCCGCATACGTCGAAGGTACAGACAGGGCGAATGAAGTAGCCATGGTCAGGGCAAAGTTCCTCTCCATCCTGCTTGAAGTCAATTATCGAAGCGGCCGCATCGATCTAGATACATACAAGCAAGAACTTGATTCCGCATGGAGCAACAATGTGGATGTCTCGCATGATCCTGCTGGCCTTTCCAACCAGGCCGAAGCCCTGATAGGGTTCAGCTCAGCCATTGCTGATGCCTACCCTGCTATCGACGTCGAAGGGTTTCCACGGTCTTTAGATCTGCGATGGCAGGCCCTGGGGGTCGCCTTGAGTCGGCTAGCCGCTGCGTCAAAGCTTGCTGGGCCAGATAACCTGGCAAAGATACATATCGCTCGGGGTGACGCGGAAATGCATCGGTGGAGGCTAGGCCAGGTTCCATTCTGTTATGCACCGGCCGTGGACAACGCGGCGACGCTGCTCAAGAATGCCGAAACCTATTATCGCGGGGGAGCAGCCACTGCCAGAAGAGACGGCTGGCCGGAAGCAGAGCGCGAAGGCACAGTAAAAGAAGCTCTGGCAAAGGGGCTGGCTGGCGACTCAAGCCAGATGGGGAGTTTAGCCATAGACTCGAAGGGGTATATGATGCGAGTAGCTGACGACATGGCCGAGGACGGCCACATACCGCCCGAGGACCTGAGTAGGCTAATGGCAGTGTTGGATCCCAACGAGCTATTATTTTAATCCGCATCCAACCAGCAATTTTTTTTGAAAAAAAAAATATTCGATCCATAGAGCCGCGGAACAACATATAAACGAACATTTCACGAAGGTTGCGAAGACCGTATCTCTTCGTCCATTTGCTCTGCTTCTTTTCGTAGGGTGTTGTCTTCATCGAATTCGTCCATCGACTTTACCGCGCCTTGTATATCTCCGACGACGGCCTCAAGGCTAGCGAGAAGCTGCTGGATCTCTTGTCTTTGAGACTCTATCCTCGATGCAAGCTCAGTATTCTTTTTCTGCACTTCTTCCGTCTGAGTTTCGAGAGATGACTGCGCTTTTGCAAGAATCGGTGCTAGATGCGCCTGGTATAGCTCTTTCGCCGTCAAAGTATGCGCCCTGTCTAAAGTCAGTACCAGCAAGTATATATATAAAGACAGTCAATAGTTCTACATACGGCGCGCTGTTGGCCCCTTCGCCGTTCTCTCTGCGCAACTTGGCCTCTCCCACAAGCCTGTCCAGCTCGTTCAATCTCCTAACCACCCCTCTCTCATGCAGGATGTCATCAAACTCGGCCCTCGCGCTCTCCTCCAGCTTCGCGTTCAGCTGTCTCCACACCGACTCCAGACTGCGCGGAACATGCTTTGCAGGCGTCGGAAAGCAAGCAGAGAAGTTGGCATAGGAGTTTGTGCGGATGGTGTGTAGCAGCGCCTGGGAGAAGACCTGCTGCAGTCGCGAGGCGCGTGGGCCAGGGGTCAGCGGGACGGGTGCGGCGGGTGGCGGCGAGGGCGACGGTTCCTGGGGCTCGTTCTGTTTGGCGGCACTTGTAGGCTCCGAATTGGACGTTGACGCTGCCATTGCTCGTAGCAGTTTGAGGATTTGGTTGTTTGTTGGTTGTTTTTGGTTGTTTTTGAAGATCGAAAAATGCCAAAAGTAGGTTGGGCAATTTCGAACGCGCAGTCACGTGCATATATAGATTGCCGACGAGGAGGAAAGAAAGTAGCTGAAAAGGGACGGCGGAGTGGATAGATTGAGTCCATAGATAGAGATGGTTTTGGGTAGGAGAATTCGGTGTATTATTCCATTGTTGGCTATCTAGAAGAGACAGGGACCCGAAGATAGGTGATTTCGTTAAAGACGCCTCCTGAGCATGGACTTGAAGGAGACATTACTTTCATAGACATTCAACGTCAGGGCAGGAAAAGCACATAAACTCATGAATTAGGAATAGAAAATCAAATTGTTTATCCCAAAGAGCAAGATCAAGAACGCCGGCGCTGCAGGGGGAAAAAAAGAGAGAGTGGAAAGTATTGCGTTAGTAGTTTTGAGAGACGATGCCGGGGGCAGGGTATCCGGCTGCCATCTGAGCCTGCTGCTGAGCCTGCTGCTGGGCTTGCTGCGGGTGCGGATGCTGGTGCTGTTGCTGGTGCTGGTGGCTGTGGAGGGCCTGATGCTGAGCCTGCTGAGCCTGCAGCTGGTTCAAGTCGTTGAACCAAGGATGTCGAAGGGCCTCTGCGGCACTGATACGCATCTCGGGCCGTAGCTGGAGCATCCTGCTCAGCAGATCCAGGCCCAGCTGGTCGATCTGAGGCAGAATCAGACGCAGGTCCTGCGTGGCGTAGACGTGGAAGTTGGGCTTGTACTCGGGAAACTGCGAGATTCCGGGCCAGGACCGTTCAGACGGGGTGCCCATCAGCCTGAAGATCTTCTGCAGCTGGTCCTCGTTGGTGGTGCCGGGGAACAGAGGGCGTCCCGTGTACATCTCGGCCATGATGCAGCCGGCGGACCAGATGTCGATGCTGGTGTTGTAGGTCCTGCTGCCGAGGAGGACGTCCGGCGCCCGGTACCAGAGGGTGACGACCTCGTTGGAGAAGGTGTTGACGGGGATGCCAAAGGCTCTGGCGAGGCCGAAATCAGCGAGCTTGAGCTGTCCCTTGTTGTTGATCAGGAGGTTCTGGGGCTTGAGGTCCCGGTGCAGGACTCGGTTGTCGTGGCAGAAGGCGATGCCGCGCATGAGCTGGTGCATGAAGGACTTGATGGTGACGTAGTCGAGCTGGCCGCGGTCTCCTCGGACGTCCATGTACTTCTTCAGGTCCTTGTCCATGTACTCGAAGACGAGCATCAGCTTGTTCTCGGTGTGGATGACGTCGTGCAGGCCGACGATGTTCTCGTGCTTGAGCTCCTTCATGAGCGAGATCTCCCTGATGGCGGTCGAAGGGGTGCCTTCTTCCGAGTCCAGGTGTATCTCCTTGAGCGCAACCATCTCGCCTGTCTGTCTGTTCCGTCCTTTGAATACCTGGTCTGGTCAGCCGTGGTCGTCCGTCTAGTTTTGATATCATTGGTAGCAAGGCCCAACCATAGGGCCCAAGGCCAACATACTGTAGCATAGGTTCCCTCTCCTAGCTAGACGGCCAGTTAGCGATTATTACTTTTATTTATCCGTCAAGCTGCTGCCGGCGGCTACTCACCTTCTCGAGCTGCTGGAACGAGCTGGGCTGGTGCCGCTTGTCCATGGCGGCGCGGGCTGCTGAGGGGCGGGCGGAAGAGGCTGCCTGGCGGAGATCGAGAAACGGGCGGCGGCGGAAGAAAGTCGCAGGAGAGACGAGAGACGAGGCGATGCTGAGGTACAGGATGCTGCTGTCGCTTGCAGAGCGGTCGTGACGCTGGGAATTGGTCGGCTTCGAGGTGTCGTCCGCGGCCATGCCCAGAGCTGGATGGAAATCTTGAGGTTTAAATATTCAACTATTTAGTTAACTTAGTGACTTGCGGGAAGTTTTGAAACGCCGCGACAAGGGGGGCAGGATGGTATTTTTAGCCACCTCGAAGCGCCCGCCAGTCCGCGAGCGAGTCAGTGGCCTGTTCAGATGCAGGAGAGGATCTACTCGGGCGCTTAGGATGCTATTTTAGGCTGCCAGCTTTACATAGTAGCAGGTTGGGGATGTCTATATTTATCAATGGCAGCTATGTCTATGTCTATACAGGGGGACAAGTAGGGAGTAACTTGGTTAACTAGAAGCAAAGAAGAGAGAAACTAGTTACAGCGCTGCGAGCCTGGCAGCGACGTGAGGGAGGATGTCCTCTGCCGGATGGCTGCATCGCACCCGGGACAGGTCGCCGGCGCGAGGCTGGACGCTGCCAAACAGGAGGGCTTCGTTGCGGAAGCCGCCCACGTTCAGGACGCCGACGGCCATGCCTCTGTTGACGGCGCGCTCGACCAGGCGCCAGGCAGAGAAGGTCGCCAGGCTGCTGCCCAGGACGAGCAGCTTGCCGGCCTCGTCGACGGCCTCTTCGGCGGCCAGCTTGACCTCGTCGTCGACGGACTGGCCGAACATGACGACGGCCGGCTTGAGGATGCCAGCGTTGGACCCTGGCGCCAGCGCCCCATCGCCGTCTGCCTCGACAATAACGGCGGCGGTCGACCCACGGTCCGGCCGTCTCTCCAGACACCGGGGACAGGCTGGGTATCGAAAGTCCGAGTAGTGTGCGTTGGGCAGGTCGACGTCGCCGTCCGGGTTCAGCTTCAGGCCACGCTGCCGCTGCTGCTCGACGTCGTCCGTCTCCAGCGCCCCCGAGCGAGCCAGCTGGTGGAAGAAGTCAGCCCAGGCCGGGTTGAGCGCGGCCAGCGTCTCCTGGAACTGCTCGCGGGGTATCCTGTGGGCGCAAGTGACGCAGACGACGGAGCGCAGGTCGCCGTGCAGCTCGACGACGGGCAGCCTGGGATGCGCCCGGCGGTGCAGCGAGTCGACATTCTGCGTTATGACGGCGCTGATGTAGCCCTTGTCGCCCAGCTGGCCGATGGAGTCGTGGGTGATGTTGGGCTTCGAGCGGCCCATCGTCGGCCATCCGATGAAGCTGCGGGCCCAGTAGCGCTGCCTGGCCGCATGCTGGGTCGTGTACTCGTGGAAGAAGATGGGACGGTAGCCGGCCTTGCGACGGTATGTGCCCTTCTCGCCGCGGTAGTCTGAGAGGCCCGAGGCGACCGAGATGCCTGCGCCGGTCAGGAGGACGGTCTGCTCGTTGCGGCCGAGGTCGATGCCTCTGAGCAGCGGCGGCGAGGGCGCGGCGAGGAAGCCCGCGAGGGCGTCAATGGCACCGGCGACGGTCGCGGCAGAGGCTGGCAGGATCGTCGGAGCTGCAAACGGAGCCGTGAAGGGGATTCTCATCCGGTGGCTCATCGGTTGTTGCGTCGTTGCGTGTTGTTAGTGACGTTGATAGTTGGTGATTGAATGATGTTGAGGTTCGTATATAAGTAGTTCGTCAAATATATAGAGTCCCCGTATAAGTAGGATGGATATCCCCTGATATAAAATATAGTATATATACAACTACGTCTATGATTCTATGTTGATCTATCTATTGTTTGAAAGAGCCAAAGGCCTGCTTGACTGAGGCTACAAAGCCGTCCATCAGGCTGTCCTCGACGACCCCCCGTTGCCAGGAGAAGCCCAGGACGAGACAGCCGTCGGCGCCGGTGACGACAGAGGTCGAGATGGCGCATCCAAAGACATTGGCGCTCTGCGTAAAGACCATCCTCTCGATCCGGGGTTCTTCGTCTGCCTCTGCTGGATCTCCTGGGTCTGCTGTCTCTGTGAAGACGCCGATGTTGGACACTTCGAAGCTCAGCTCTCGCTCCTGGCCGAGCTTGGGCAGGAAGATCTCCCTGACATAGTCCCTGACGTACTTGAGCAGGCCGACGGGACTGTTGCTGCCCCGGCGGCTGAGCGCTGTGTCGATCGTCTGCTTTGCCCGTCTAGCCTCGTCCCAGGGGAATGCGAATGCGTCGCCGTCGTTGTACAGGCTGGCCCTGCTGTAGTCTTCGTAGTAGACGCCAACCCAGACGCCGATCGAGTCCTCTGTGATGCGGCCGTCGGTCAGCCAGCGCCGGGCAGAGATGGCCCCCTCGCTGGCCAGCCGGGTGTACTGCTCCGGGATGTGCTTGAACAGGGCCCGGGCAAGCAACACCTGCAGCCCAGCCGTGACGGTCGTCCTGTTCTCCCGGCAGGCATCTCGAAAAGCCGTCGTCTCCCGCTCGCACACGACGAGATGGCGGACGGTGTTGTGCAGGGGAGTGAACGTCTTGGATCCCGTCCAGAGGCCCGGATCTCGCGCTGGCTTCCACACTTTGGCACGGAAAAGGGACCAGAGGATGTAGAAGAAGGACAGCGGCATCGGGCAGCTTTCCTCGAGAGACGGCAGCAGCGGCGTCCTGGGAGACACCACCACGCTCTTCACAGCCGTCGAGCCAGCAGGAAGGGCGCTGTAGCTGGATCTGGCGCAGATAGCCCCCAGAGCTGCCAGGAGTGTCCCGTGGAAGGCCTTTCCAGACGTCCCGTCCCCGATGGCATGATGCCAGACGTAGGCAGCAGTGAACCGCCGTCCCTCCTGCGGATCGGTCAGGATGCACAGTCTCCAGTACGGCCAGGGAGCTGCAAAGGGTATATTGTGCTGCTCGTTCAGCAGCTCGTCCAGCTCTGTATCTCTCTCGCCGTCCCCAGCAGCCACTTTCTTCTCCCGCTCCCGCTCTCTGAACGAGACGCAGCGGTCCAGGTCGACCTCGGGCAGCCGCACAAAGTAGGGATCGAGCGAGTCCTCGCCCAGCGGGATGGCTGAGAGCGCCGGATGCTCTTCTATCAGCGTCTCGAGGGCGCCGTAGACGCAGTCTCTGACCGGCAGCGCGCAGCTCGACGGCAGCACATAGCTCGCCGTCACCGCGACGTTGGTGTAGAACCGGGGCGGATTGCGAGCAGTCGAGTATTTCTCCAGGCAGCCTATAGTAATAAATTATTATTAGCTAGTTATTCGTCTCTTGATAGTTAACTACTAGTTATTGTATTCTTGTCTTCGAGTGTCGGGATCCTACCAACTGGCCGCAGTCTCTCCAGCTTGCTCTCGTCCATCGCTGCCCCGATTCCATGCTCTACTTACTTATATATCTCTACTTATATATATCTAATGGTTATACCTACTTATATGTCTGCCTGTCTCGTATTCACATCCTCGTCTGATCCCGGAGCTGCGCTGCCTAGGTTAACTAATAGCCAGGCAGTAAAATCTTCCGATAACTAAAAGTTGCTTATTCCACCGCCTGGGCTGCCCGTAGCTTCAGCAGCAGCAGATAGAGAGAGAGAGAGACGCCCGCCAGCTGCAGATCAAGCCCTAATAATATTGATAATACATATCAACAGGCAAGAAATACAACTATCAGAGGCTTTGCTTTTGCTCGCTCCCGCCAGGCCATGATCCGGACGCCAGCCGGCTGCGGGAAGACCAGATTTCGCTCAGCTCGCCTGCTCTGCGCCCTCGTACGCCCACGGCCGCCGCAACCACCGCGCGACAGCGACATCCAGCTACGTGGCTTCAGGCTGCCTCTCCGTCTCGTCCGCTGCCATTCCTCGCTGTCCTCGCTGTCTTCACTATCTTCACTGTCCTCGCCGTCGTCGTCTTCCTCTGTCGTTGCTGCAAAAAACCCGCCTCGACCGCCGGCCTACCCCCCCGCGAGCCCTGCCCTGTCCATCATCATCACAGCTCGACCAGCTCGACCAGTCCTTGCTCTCGTGCATTCACATTCACATTCACATTCGCCCTTCACGATGGGCGGCCAGACCAGATCTCACGGGCATAGCCACGGGCATGGCCACGGTCATCACCATCATCACCACCACGATACCACATATCTGACCTCGAAGAACAAGCAGGATCCCGGCGTCCGCATCACCAGAATCGGCCTGCTCGCCAACCTAGCCATGGCTGTCGGCAAGGGCGTCGGAGGCTACGTCTTCCACTCGCAGGCCCTGATAGCAGACGCCTACCATGCCCTCGCGGACCTGGTGTCGGACTTTATGACGCTGGGGACCGTCTCCTGGTCGAACAAGCCGCCCTCAGCTCGCTTCCCGCTGGGCTACGGCAAGATCGAGACCCTGGGCTCCCTGGGCGTCAGTGGCCTGCTGCTCGTCGGCGGCCTGCTGATGGGCCTCAATGCCGCCGAAGTCATCCTCACCCAGTTCTTCCCGGACGTGGCAGAGGCGGCGGCTCATATGGGCTTGCTCGGCCACGGCCACTCCCACGGCCACTCGCACTCGCATTTCCCTTCCGACCAGGCCTACGGGCCCAATATCAACGCTGCCTGGCTTGCTGCGGGCTCAATTGTCGTCAAGGAGTGGCTCTATCACGCCAGTAAGCAGACGACCATTGATATACATAATATAGTTACAAACTGCTAATAGAGGATTGACAGCTATGAAAATTGCAAAGGAGAGAAAGTCCTCCGTCCTTGCATCCAACGCCGTCCATCACCGTGTCGACTCTCTCACAAGCATCGTCGCCCTGTTGACCATCGGCGGCGCCCATGTCTTCTCTGACGCTACCTGGCTGGACCCGGTGGGCGGTCTCCTCATCTCCATCATGATCATCAAGGCAGGGCTCGGAAACACCAAGGCTACTCTCTTAGAACTCGCAGACGCAGGCGTCGAGGAGAGCATGGTCGACTCCGTACGCAAGTACGCTGCCCGAGCCATCGCTGCCCTTCCACACGGCGCCGAGGTCGAGCTGCGCAACATCCAGGGCGTCAAGTCGGGCCCCAACTACCTGATGGAAGTCGACCTTGCGGTCCCCGGCTCGTGGTCGGTTGCTCGGACCCGCGAGGTCGAGCGGGCAATCCGGGAACGGGTAGGAGCTCGCGTGAGAGGTGTTAAGCGGCTACGGGTTCGCTTCACTCTCGATACAGAGAAGGAGCTGGACTTTGCGGAGGAGTTCATTGCCCCGGACCTCAGTCCTCGTAGCAGCCCCGAGCCCGAGCCCGAGACCAATGGAAACGGCTCTATTTCATCGGGCTCACAGTCAGAGCCACAAGTTAATGGCACTCGCAGACGACATTAGACTTGGGGGATCTGACATATCCCTTCACCATCAAAAATGCACACCAGCGTCCACAGGCTTGACCTCGCCGGAAGTGATAGCCAGGGGGGGTTGCCTCCATTTCCTCAGACAGCCCATCACCAGCAGTAGCGGCATTACACGGCGGCAGCGTCTCCTCGCTCCGTCTTATGGTCGCTGGTATGGGTCGATGTATATATTATGTACATCTACCAACAACTATCTTACCTACTTCATAGCTCAGCCGAAGCAACCGTCTATCTACAGCTGCCCGGCAGTGACACGCAGCAGCCCCCCCAGCAAGGACAGGACCTGTTTCATGCTTGATTGTCTTGTAGAAAGAATAGACGAGTACGTCTTGAATAGTATAATGATGAAATATATATTGATTATTTTGGCATCCGGACTATGATTCAATAACTAATAGCCTTACGAGCTTCCCGCCCCTGCTCCCTGTCGCTATGATATCATCCCGCCCCCACGGCCAACATATACATCTACCACTCGCTGTTTATATAACTATTCAACGACGACTGCAACTGTATCCAAAACAGTCCAATGTCCAATTGCTATAGAAATAATTAAACGACAATGGGATCCCACGACGGACCGCTGTACATCGGCTTCGACCTGTCGACGCAGCAGCTCAAGGGCCTCGTCGTCTCGTCCGATCTCAAGGTCGTCTTCGTCGCCAAATTCGACTTCGACAGCGACTCGCGAGGCTTCTCCGTCACCAAGGGCGTCCAGACAAATGAAGCCGAGAAGGAAGTCTTTGCGCCCGTCGCCATGTGGCTGCAGGCGCTGGACGCCGTGCTACACTCCAGCAGCAAGGGCTCGACTTTGGCAGGGTGAAGGGCATCAGCGGCGCCGGGCAGCAGCATGGCAGCGTCTACTGGAACGAGTCCGCCGAGCAGATACTGGGCAGCCTGGACGCAGGGAAGACGCTGGAGGATCAGTTGCAGGCTGCTCTGTCTCATCCGTACAGTCCCAACTGGCAGGACGCCAGCACGCAGCGGGAGTGTGACGAGTTTGATGCCTTCCTGGGGAGCGAAGAAGAACTGGCGAAGGTGACGGGGAGCAAGGCTCACCATGTAGGTCTTCCTTTCATCCTTAGATAGATAACTACATGATTCGTGTGTTTGTTTGTGTGTGTGGTCTATCAGGTTGCTAATGTGTGGGTAGAGATTTACTGGTCCTCAGATATTGAGGTTTCAGAGGAAGCATCCTGATGCATACCGGAAGACGGCCAGGATATCCCTGGTTTCGTCCTTTTTGGCCTCGGTCTTCCTGGGGAGAGTGGCTCCGTTCGATATCTCAGACGTCTGTGGCATGAATCTATGGGATATACCGTCAAACCGATGGAACAAGAGCCTGCTCAAGTTCTGTGCCGGTGATGCTGGGCCGGAGCAGCTGAAGAGGAAGCTCGGAGACGTCCCTCACGATGGAGGCCAGGAGCTGGGTAAAATCAGCGGCTACTTTGTCAAGAGACACGGCTTCCATCCAGACTGTGTCATTACTCCGTCGACGGGAGACAACCCGGCCACTATACTTGCCCTGCCGCTGAGACCGCTGGACGCCATGGTATCCCTGGGGACATCGACTACTTTTCTCATGTCGACTCCGCAGTACAAACCAGATCCGTCAACGCACTTCTTCAACCATCCGACTACTCCTGGATTGTACATGTTTATGCTCTGCTACAAGAACGGAGGCCTTGCTCGTGAGCGGGTGCGAGACGCTATCAACGCAAAATTAGACGAGACCAGGGACAAAGACAAAGATGGCTCGAACCCCTGGAGCAACTTTGACAGAATCCTGCTGGATACTCCTCCAGCCGGCCAGAAGTCAGACTCCGACCCGATGAAGATGGGCCTCTTCTTCCCACGGCCGGAGATTGTGCCCAATCTTCGAGAAGGAAAATGGCACTTCAACTATACCCCTGGCCACACAGACGTAGACCAGCAGCTCAGGGAGACAGACACAGGCTGGAGCCATCCGTTTGACGGTGCCAGGGCCATCGTCGAGAGCCAGTTCCTCTCCCTCAGGCTGCGGTCCAGGGAGCTCGTCCACAGCCCATCGGACAAGAAGGACATCCCGCCACAGCCACGACGAATCTACCTTGTTGGCGGCGGCTCTCGCAATGCCGCCATCGCCAAAGTCGCCGGGGAAGTGCTCGGCGGCATCGAAGGGGTGTATAAGCTGGACGTGGGCGAGAATGCGTGCGCACTGGGAGCAGCATACAAGGCCGTCTGGGCGCTGGAACGAGCACCGCAGCAGACCTTTGAGGACCTGATCGGGCAGAGATGGAGGGAAGACGAGTTTGTCGAGCGCATAGCTGATGGCTACCAGCCGGGCGTCTTTGAGAAGTACGGCCAGGCCGTCAGGGGCTTCGAGATGATGGAGAAGCAGATCCTCAAGGCGGAAACGTAGTTACTGTCTATCTGGCCATCTACCCAGTAGGTAGTCAGTTCTCATCATCCGTGTATTCGCTGTTTAAACGGCCAATATCAACCGGGTCTTCCTTGTAGAGCATGTCTGTATATATGGCCGTAGCAAGATAACTAACTAATAACCCGCCCAACACCCGCCTTTTCTCTCTCTACACTGTGAATCCTCCCGACCAGCAGCTTCATCTTAGCCCTCCCGCCGGTGTTTTCTTTTTCGCCCCGTCCCCACCCAAGACGGCGTTCTCCCTCTGGCTGTTTTGTGTGCGAAGTGTGCGAAGTGTGTGTTGTGTCATAGTTAAGTTGCTAGCTAGTCGGTTGGTGAGCCTGAGATTCTTTCTTGGGTCCCGCAGCGGCACCAAAAAACTCACCCAAAAAACTCACCCACGACCGGATATTATTATTACTACTATTTTATTTTATTTTTTTATTTTTACGCCCGCCCGAACTCCCCTGCAAAAGAGCAGCCTGACGAGACGGAGCTGGATAAGCGTATTGCAGACAGGTGTCTATGAGATGAACAGCCGGACCCTCTCGCGACCTTCACAGCTCTGCACAGTTGGGTGACTGGGTTAAAACTGCCTGCTAGTTACGTGGGAAGCGAGCCGGACAGAGGGACACTTGACCGTCAGCGGAAAANGCACGAGAGAGACAGACAGACAGACACACACAGCGAGAGAGAGATAGAGAGAGAGAGAGAGAGCCGCGGGCCTCGCTGGGAGCAGTCATCATGGAGGAGCAGGTAAGGCCGTCCGCCCTCAGTCTGCCTGTCCTTTGCTGCTCGTCCACTGCTGGCGGGCGGCGGGCGGCGGCGGTGGCAGCAGCAGCAGCGGTGTCTCTCTGGTTTACTGCGCAAGGTACTAACGGCAGCGTCACTCTATCTAGGTCGCGAATGCCATAGAAATCGCCGGCAACCCAGCTTCGGACCAGGCGCTCAAGGCGCAGGCCTTCGACTACATCAGCCAGCTTCGCTCAGACCCGTCAGGATGGCAGCCGTGTCTCTCGATCTTCACAAAGTTCCCCCGTCACTCGGAGATAGTACGGCATGTGGCCCTGGAGATTGTCAACAGCGCCACGCAGTCTGGCCAGGTGGATTTGCAAGGGCTCGGGTTCATCAAGGATAGCCTCATGTCCTACTTGCAGGAGATGTATGGGGCCGGGGCCACGAGCGAGCCAGACCAGGCCAATATACAGAACAAGATTGCCCAGACGATTACCTATCTCTTCTCTGCCCTCTATGCCAACGGATGGGACACCTTCTTCGATGATATCCTGCGCCTGACCTATAAATCGCCTGAGAACCAAGTCCGGGACAATGTCTTGGGCACCATCTTCTTTCTCCGTGTTATCAATTCCATACACGACGAGATCGGTGACGTCCTGCTCTCGCGTTCACGGGCCGAGCAGGACAGAGCAAACACGCTGAAGGATCTCATTCGAGAGAGAGATGTGCAGAAACTGGTCAACTCGTGGCAGGAGATCCTTACGCAGTGGCAGGACCAAGACAATGTCATTACGGCCATGGTGCTCAAGGCAATCGGCAGCTGGGTCAGTTGGATCAATATTTCCCTCGTCGTCAACCAGGGCATGCTCGACCTCCTATTCCACCAGCTCGCAAAGGCCAAGGATGTAAGCCTGAATAATGGAGGGGAAAGGGTCCGGGATGCAGCCATTGACGTCTTTACGGAGATCGTGGGAAAGAAGATGAAACCCTCTGATAAGGTGGACATGATCGTCTTTTTGAACCTTGAGAGCATCGTCTCTCAGCTTTCTACCAGCCCGCCTCTGCACGAATACCGATTCACCTCAAAATATGACACCGATCTAGCTGAGACCGTTGCCAAGCTTGTAAACATCACAGCATTGGACATCGTCAAGGCACTTGAATCCGAAGGTGTTGATGCCGCCACTAAGGAAAAAGCCGAAGCCTTGCTACAGGCCTTCCTGCCCCATGTGTTGCGTTACTTCTCCGACGAATACGACGAGATATGCTCGACAATTGTCCCTTGTGTAAATGATATGCTTACTTACTTCCGAAAGGTTGCAAAGAAGAACCCTGAAATGGCATCTCAGCAGAACCACATGTTGCTGCCAATTCTCAAGGCCATCATTCAAAAAATGAGATACGACGAGACCTCGAGCTGGGGAAGCGAGGATGATCAGACAGATGAAGCAGAATTCCAGGAACTACGACGGAGACTCAACGTTCTGCAGCAGATAATTGCATCAACCAACGAGCAGCTCTTTATAGAAGCTATCACTGATGTTGTTCGTTCCACGTTCTCTAGTTTAAGACAGCCGGGAGCACAGCTGGACTGGCGCGATCTTGATCTAGCTCTGCACGAGATGTTCCTTTTTGGAGACCTGGCAATGAAAGCTGGAGGATTGTATAATAAGCATAAGCCCAATAATCCTGCCGCAGAGCGCCTCATAGAAATGATGTTGGTCATGGTCGAGTCCGGTAAGTGTTTGTCGCATATTCATGGCTCAAACTTTTCCGGATTGTTACTGACAATAAGTTATCCCTTACTTAGATGTCCGCTCGTTCAACCACCCGGCCACACAGCTGCAATACATGGAAATATGCGTGCGGTATAGCGCATTTTTCGAGCATCATTCCCACCTTCTTCTAGGTGTTTTAGAAGGATTCCCCCGTCTTGCCCATCATCAGATGCTCAAGGTTAGGACCAGGTCGTGGTATCTATTCCACCGCCTTGTAAAGCACCTTCGCGCTTTTGTGGGAAATGTCGCGCAAACGGTTGTCGAAGCTCTTAGTGACCTCCTCACGATTAACGCTGAGGTACCTGGTGATAACTCAGATGGTGACGACCTATCTTCTGAGGATATCGGCGGATCTCGAGACACAGTTTTTACTAGTCAGCTATACCTTTTCGAGGCCATTGGAACCATCTGTTCCACTGCTTCATCAGTTGAAAAGCAGGTGTACTTTGCACAGTCGATTATGAACCCCATCTTTATGGACATGGAAAAGAACTTACCAGCTGCTCAAGCGAACGATGAGCGTGCCATTCTGCAAATTCACCATGATATCATGGCTCTTGGTACCCTTGCCAAGGGCTATTCTGACTGGGTGCCAGGGTCAACTTCTCCCCAAACACCACCTCCTCCAGAGGTATCGGAAACATTTGGACAAGTATCGGAGGCAACTTTAGTTGCTCTTGAGTCTTTGAAAAATTCGTTCACCATTAGGACTGCGGCTAGATTTGCATTCTCCAGGTTAATCGGTGTTAGAGGGTCGAGAAACCTACCACAATTACCTAGATGGATCGATGGCCTACTTACCCCTACCTCCTCAAAGGATGAGATGGCACTATTCCTTCGGCTCTTGGATCAAGTTATCTTCGGCTTCAAGTCCGAAATATACTCCATTCTCGATACTCTGTGGACACCTTTCCTTCAGCGAGTGTTTTCCGGTATTGCTGAGCCGATATCGGGTACGGACGATGAGATTCAGCTAGCTGAGTTGAAACGCGAGTACCTCAATTTTTTGCTTATGATACTGAACAATGACCTTGGCTCTGTTATCATCAGCAGCTGTAAGCCTCCATATTCTCCCTCTAGAGTCCCCCCCCCCCCCCCCCCCCCGTGTGTTTTCAACTAACATTCGCATAGCAAACCAATCTATCTTTGAGACCGTCATATCAACTATTGAGCACTTCGCCAAGGATGCGGATGATTTCCCAACAGCCAAAATGGCGTTCCTTGTACTGGCTCGGATGTCGAGCCTTTGGGGAGGCCCTGATATTGTGGCTCCAGCAAATGGCACTAACACCTCCCAACAAGAGACCGCCTTACCTGGGTTCGCTCAGTTCATGATAACCCGCTTCTCTCCCCTCTGCTGGGCACTACCTATGAATTCATCATTTAATTCCAAAGATGCTCAGGCAAAGCAAGTTCTGGGCGAAGCAGCAGCGATGCAAAAGGTAATCTACTCAAAAACTGGACCTGAGTATCTCCAATGGCTCCGAACTTCCGAGTTACCAGGAATGGGGATGGGTGAAGACCTTATCAACGAATATGTATCATCTTTAGAACAGCTAGATGTAAAGGCTTTTCGACAGTTTTTCCAGGTAAGATATCCTTCCTCCCCAAATCTCCCGTAATTGAGGCTAATCAGAAAGCAATAGGCATTTATACAACGGTTAAGCGCATGATACTAGCAATGTCCTCCATCTGTTCCATTTATCCCCTCATCTATCACATCTGATCGAACAATTGTTGATGAAAGCCATCCCTACCATCAAAAATAAGAAAAAGTTACATTTACTCTTCGCTGAGAACATTAGCATATGAAGTGTCCTGGATCAATCTACGTTATTTCAACTACATTCACCTTGCTAACCTCCATATATCCTGTCATATTCCCGCCACCATAAACTTTCACCAATTATCCCTCTGCTTGGTTTCGAAAACCCCCATGACATTGTTTTATCGGACAAGCAATTTCCGAGGCATATATGCTTTGTTTGAATTCACTTCAAGTCATGGTTTCATGTTTCGCTGATTGTCAGTCCTCTCCTGTTATTGACTCGACTTATTTTGAGATTATCCTCCCGCTAGACTTTCTTCGTTTTATTCAAGATACGACTGAAAGGCTGCGGGAGCGAGAAAACAAGGAGATGTTGGCTATGCAAATGAACAATATATGAGGGTAGCATAACTATCAGGTCAATTTAAAGAAAGCTCAAAACTAAATCTTAGTTATCGCTCCGGTATACTGAATACCAGGTAGTGTAGTATGGAATTATTTCCACAAACCATGTAATAAGAAAGCCCATAATAAATGGCCCGACCATGCCGCCCGATAATACACAGCTCTAATGACTGTATAATAAGTGCAGACTATGTTTCAAGCAAATAGATATTGAGCGGCGAAATTCACATGGTCATCGGCAAATGTAGCTATGGTGAAGTAACTATGATCATAATCAGGCTGGAAGCGCAAATATATCTCAGACTCCACACCAGCTTCCTTTGCAGCTGCAAGAAAGTTCTCCGGCAATAGCTGCTTTTGTTTATAGAAATTGTCACCAGTACCCTTAAAGTCGTAAGAGATTAGTGCTGTGTTCCTAGATTATTATGTGTTGTGTTGTACTCGTCCAAAATGCGACATAAGGCGAGACTAATGGTAACAGATGGACTACATACCACGTCAATCAACATTGTGAGAGGGCCCTTCCACTTTTTGACTAGCTCCGTGGCATCGTGCTCATTCCACTTGTCCTTGTCACTGCCAAAGTAGCCCTCAAAGGCTTTTTGGCCCCAAGGACAGTTGACGGGGTTTGCAATTGGCGCAAAAGCTGAAACTGATTTATACTTCCCAGGATTTTTCAAGAACTAATAATCAGGTCAGATGGGCCCTTAGTTAAGGGGTATGTCAGGAAAGAGTTGGGGTATAGAATCCTTACAAGGGTCAAGGCACCATGCCCACCCATACTGTGGCCGGTAATGCTGACTCGATTGGAGTCCAACTGCGGAAACTCGGTGAAGAGAACTTTGGGAAGTTCCTCCGTAACATAGGTATACATGTTATATCCCTGATCATACGGGGCTTTGGTAGCATCCACGTAGAATCCAGCTCCGGTCCCAAAGTCGTATGCATCATCTTCACCCGCAATACCCAAACCACCTATTATAGTCAGGGTTAGCTAACTACTAATTACGTATTCGGGATAGTCAAATTCGTACGTGGACTGGTATCTGGATATACAATAGCAATCCCTTTTGAACTGGCTGCGTGTTGAAGAAATCCTTTTTCAGAGCAGTTGTCCGGAGTGCAAGTCAAGCCTGATAGGAAGAATAGAACGGGAGCCTTGTACCCAGAGTCTGAAACTGACTGTGGCGGGAGGTATAGGTTAAACGCCATCTCACACTTCGTAGATGTGGCATTATGGGAGAGCTTCAGTAGCTTCCCTCCAAAGGAGGAGATGGTAGCTTTGGTTGTGACGGCCATGCTGTCGAGTGATCAACTCTATCAATTATCAAACTATCAATTATCAAATTCTGCCACTCGTCTTTGCTTGGGGTTGAAAGTGCTGTCTGATGTTTGTAGTTCAAAGGTTGAAATAAGCTTGGCTGCAGGTGGTAACCTTGGATGCCGGCGCGGGGCTTATCCGATCCTCCCCGCACCACCAAAAATATTGCCATCTTTAAAACCAAATATAAAAGGGAGGCCAAGTTGATATAGAATAAACTACACCATAGCGCTTCTATATATATATGTACACAAGCAGCTAGCCTTCCAATTTCTCCAATCCAAAGCTCCTGCAGCATATATAGAGTATGCCAAAACCAAGGGTATATTCTAATATCATAAAAGTAGCTGGAAAAAAAAGACTCTTAAGAAAGGAAAAAAAAAAAAAAATACAGGCAACAGAAATCCGTCACTTCAAAAAGACAGGAACTCCATATAAAACCGGTGCTGCTCCATTCAAGTATTTGAGAATACAAGTATCCCGGGAGCCAGCTACGGCCGTGTCTAGGCCGACTTGGCCTGTGTGTTTGATACCCGAAGCTGATGCAATGGGGGTTTTCGCAGTTGTAGCTGGGGCTGGAAAAAGACCCCATCGCTCAAGCACAGAAGTAGTGAACCTGTCAATATCCTTATCAGTGACATCCCAGAGAGTTGCTACTAGAGCCGGTGTTCCAGCATGCATATAGTTCCACGGGGTCCCATATGGCTCAAATTCACCAGCCTCTGTCATCGCACCACTGCTGCACCCCATAAGGAAGGTCACAGCGCACTTATCCAGCCTTCGAATAGTTCGGCCTCGGATATACTGAGCTCCACTGCCATGTCCAAAGTATAACAGGATGTCCTTAGTCCGCAACGATGACTCAAATTCTTCTTCCGTTGGCGCCGTCTTTACTCGGCCGGACCAGCCTTTCAACACGGAAAGTGGCTCCTTAAAAAGATCCTCTGTGGATTTGAGATCACCAGCTGGATTCAGTAAATAAGTACCGCTATCTCGATTAGCATAGAATCCGAATTGGCCACCTTCATGTCTCTCCTGAGTTGTCAGCCGTAATATCTGGTCCCTCACGCTGTCAAGTGAGGGCATGCGTGAGACTGAACAATTTCTCAGGCACTCCATAGACTCCCAGGGAAACGCATGGAGTGACTTATCCAGAACCAATATTGTGTGTCGAGTTGGTGTTGGCGCTTGCTCCCACTTGCACCCGTCCGCATAACGATGTAGCGAATCTAATGTTTCCACTACCATCATGTCGAAATCTATTTCTTCGTATGCATTTGTCTCGCCGTGAAACTGTAGGATATCAACGACGTAATATAACAGATCCATAACAGCATCTTCTGGATTCATCTCGTCGTCTAGTCTGCCGATGTTGACAAAAAGTTCCATCACCCAAGGATCAAAATCTGGATATGTAGCCTTGGCCTTTCCTCGTTTCTCCTTTCTTGACGGAAGATGCTTGTCAAGGATTTTGTTGAAGGAAGCTGTAAATTTCCCTAACAGCAGGCCATTCCTAGGGGCCTGAGAAAATATGCCACGGAATCCCCCAAACCATACTGTCTCAATATTTTGTAGGAGATCTTGAAGCTGTTTGTCAAGATTTTCCCGGGTTTCCCACCATGCTTTCTTTTCCTTCTTCCCAAGAGATGTGCCGGTGTTATGAGCACTGGCATTGGCAAGACGAATAATTTCTAAAAGTTCCGCTTTGCCCTCCTGGAAGCTAAATGTATCCTCGTCCATGTCATCATCACCGCCTCTTTTGAGTGGTAGACGCAATATTAACGGACATTGGCCTTGGCGCAGTTTTGATATGATAAACTCGTCTTGACTCGGACAGAGGGTTATTGATATGACGTCCCATTCTGGAGGGAGGATCTCGACGTAGTTTTCCATGAAACAACCCTCCTCCGGATGCGCTACGTCCAAATTGGCTGATGGGAGGGCGGGCCAATCCAAACGACCCATTTGATTCGATAGTTCCTTATCCGACACAATTGACAAATGGTCGCGTGCAAATGCGGAATTGCGACCCAGCTCTACAATCGCGTTAGTATAGAAGGAGCTTAGTGTTACGTGTAGGGCAACTTACCGATGGAATGAGCAATGAGACATGGATCCATGTCAGAGCTTCTCGTTGATGTTGCAAAAGCTAGCATAGACGTTCGGCTTCGAAGATATGATGCTTCGTGACCCTCCTTACTAGACCCATGTTGAGATATTGGCAAAGAGATATCTGCAAGGACTTTGCTTGCGGTGGATAGCGTTTCTGAAAAGTTAACTTCAGAATTTATAGGAGATTTCGCCGTTTTTCCAGGCCGTGATTTTGATCGCGAGCTCCCTTTCGAACCGTGGCCTCCCAAATGTAAGGATGGAAGTGAAATAGTTGACTCTGGGAGAACACAATAAACAGAATGAGAAGCGAGCTGCTGCACCGCTAGCCCTAACATATAATGCACCCGACAAAGTTTATGACTGGATATTGCTGTTTCTGCCTCAAGGATCTTATCCGCTTGATCAAGTAAACCGACGACTTGGTCAAATTGTTGCGATGCAAGCAAAAGCATGGCTTGCTTTCGGATGAGACTGCTGTGAAGTCGTGTAACAAGCGTTTGATTTTGTGCACTTTCTGATTCTCCATTAATAGGGATGTTCGACCGAGCGACCGATTTGGCCTGGGGTGGTTTTCTAGCACTGCGAGAGCGCGTAGTGCGGGAAGCAGAGCGAGAACTTGATTTTTTCGGGGAAGAGATATTCATATCCCCCGTTTGTTTGACAATTTCCTTGATAGGGTCTATGAAAGGGTCTAGAGAATCCACGGTGCTGACGTTGCTAAAGCTCGAGAGAGCATTAATGCAATCGGAAACAACACGATAAGCGCATTCAACTTCCTTTCGCTGAACATGGAGAGCTGCCGTATGCATATTGACTGAAATGGACAGGGGAAAATCGCATTCTTCATGCGGTAGAGCTTGTACCTTTTCAAGGAGCTCGGCTCCTTTGTGCGTACGGTCTGCTCGAATAAAACGGTCGCCTAGCTCCGCTCTAATGAGGGAGGATAGTGCTTGAGAACCCACCGCATCGCAAACAGCTATTGCTTGTTCTCCGTGGTAGATTGCATCCTGGAAGATTCCATTGTGATCTGATATTCTTGATAGTTGAAGTAACGCCGCGACATGAGAAGACATATATGGCCAGTACACTGAGCCTTCGAAGTGACTTTTTGATGGGCTGCTGTCATTCGTACCAATATGGAGAGTGGCTATACCATCTGCCAGGGTGTCTGGATCTGTGTTCTTATCTTTGCAATGCTTCTCTGACTTTGCTTCCACGTATTTCTCTAGCCGAGCCCATAATCGGCTACTAAGCTTGACAGCACGTTTTGCATAGTAGGCTGCCTCATTAGGATATCCTTTAGAGTAGAAAGACCGAGATAATATAGTCGCAGCATCCGTTGCCAAACGCTCACATGCAGCCCTCGTTTGGAAAGTTTCCTTTGAAAGATCCGTAGAAATGTTATCAAACACTGATTGAACTTGAAATATGCTCTCGATACTATTCCACTGTTAGCGATTAACCATATAAATGGAAATGGTACTGCTTTATTTGTACCTCTTTGAGTGATCTCCCTTTTCTAAACAATACTCTGCAAAGCCCAGATTCCAGGAAAGCGATGCACGGGGAGATATTGTATGTTCTTGTATAACCGCCTTAGCTCTGTTAAGCATATAGAAGGCTTTGTCCAAATACCCTAGTCTGCAGTATTGGAGGGCTATGGATGAATAACAAGAAACCATCATTGAAAAGTCTGGCTTGTCTTGCAGAACAAGTAGTTGGCTGACAGTAGCAAGGGCGGATATCCTCAATCTCCACAGCCCTCTGATTTCAAGATAATCTGACAAACTGCGTAAATGAATGATTAAGGAGACAGGATCCCCGATCCGGTTTTGAACAGCTTCCCATGACTCGCAGCCTTGAACAATAACCACCCAGGTCTGAATGGCATTCTCAAAAACATTCAAAGGTGTCATACCCGAATAGAATGCAACAGTGATCATTAATGATGCTTGAAGATCGTCCCGATATAGAACCAACGCTTTATCTTCGGACGGTAGAATGGAAGAGGACAAACACTGAGCTGCTTCAGTAAGAATAAATTTGGAAAATTCCTTGCTGGAATTCGCATTAGTTTCTAGCAGATACTGCAGGGTTTGATATATAATCCTTGTCCGGCGGATCGGATAGGTGTCCAAGGGCAACAACGAGAGTATTGTTGACAATAATGGCGGAAGAGTCTCCGTCACTATGTATGACGCGGAAGGGCCATTTAGTCCCGTGAGGATGTTCAGTTCCTGTTCAAGAAGCGTTGCTCGTTGACATGGTTCGAGATCTTCAACATCATATATCACCGGATTTGCCCCTGAAGCGCGTTTGATTTGCTCCTTGATATAGCAGCTTAAAACCCGGCTGAGGGCATACCCAGGTCCTTTAGGATCCTTCCAAATAAGACGTGGATGTTCCTTGGATGACAGTTGACAGGCAGCTGCTAAAACCCCTGCTTCAAAATGGGCATGAATTGCTGAGGTATATGCCTTGGATGATTTTTTAGAATTGCCGATTTCTGAATACAATGCTGCTTGCCTCTCGAATTTAATTGCAAGCAGTCCCGATATCTGTTCCGTAAGGGCAGAATGTTGCAGGATACTTGTAGCCTGTTCCACGGGTGGTAGCAATTCAACAGGGCCTTTACCAAGGTCTTTATAGCGCATATATGTAGCCCAGTATAAATTCGATATTCTCAGTAACCGAACTGATGCATCGCCAGATGGACAATTCTCTAGTTCACAGGAAGGACCAAGTTTTTGCAGTAGCTGACTGAGCGAGACACAAATGGGCAAAAGAGCCTCAACTTTAGCCCAGGATAACGAACCGCTGCCTGAAGAAAGTTTTCCAACGGCAATCCCCGAATCTATTGCTGCCAGAACAATGTTACCGGATCTTTGCAGATACCGCGTAACGGCATTAGTATCATCCTGCTGAGAAGCGTGAACTGCCGGTGCCAGGTAACGTATAAGAAATTTCAGAAAACTTGTCAAATAAGCTAGGGCTGAATCATTGGTCGTGGTTGGGCCATCTGATGGTCTCTTGGAAGATGGTCCTGTTTGAGATATGTGTTTCATGATTATTTTCTTAAGGAGCGCACTTTCCATGAGTAGCTCGTCCAGTTCATTTTGATTACCCTTCATGGATGCAGTCAAATCTGTTGCAGCTTCATTGACTGCCTGGAAAGCTTCGGACTCTGAAGTAGACCGTGACTTCAATGATTCAACCTTCAATAAAGCCTTTCGACATTGGTATATTGCACGTTGCAATGGCCGTACATCGCTGAGCGACGTGGAGGAAGCCTCGCAAAGTCCAGCCGCGGTTTCTAGCCGGCCAACACTGTAAGCTATTTGGCCAAGTGTTTTTACAACTGCAGCCATCGATGAAGACTTGTATGCGTCATTTCCTAGGGGCTTAATTGACCCTAGCCGAGCTTTCAATTGATTGAATGCAGCCTGGATGGCATCAAACTCATGCTTGTGTGAATTGGGGCACCGTCGAACATAAGTCGAAATAAATCGAGAAAGCGGACCCCAAAGTTCCTTGGCTAGGTCCAATTTATGGTCGGACAGTTTCCACCAAATACAGCGAATTTCCAATGCTAGGAACTGAAGTAGTAAAGGGACCATTGGATTTTCTGCACGGGTGATTGGAGCTTGCTGTTCCTCTGCAGAAGAGAGTATAATGGAGAAAGTTAGCACATTTTGGGAATGAGACTGGAGCTGTTGGGCTGCTCTATCGTCAGGAATGATTCCTATTTTGTTCGCTGCTAGAATGGTATTGGTAGGGCTACATGGGTTCCCTAACCGCAGTTGTTGAAGAACTTTATGGCTCGTGTTCCAGCTCCCTTCGATTAAAAAAACTTTGAGAGCGTAGGATTGAAAGGACACCATAAGTTGTAGAAGTGGCCCATTTTCGGGGAGGGCTTGAAATTCTAGAAGCGATTCCAGCGAAGCGTTCTGCGAATCCGGATACTTTCTCTCGAGCCCATTGGTTCTTTTGGTTCGCTCCGCTTCAATGGCAACCAGAAGAGTTGATTTCAGCATGCACAATCCCTTTATGGCCAAGTCCTGGAGTTCAAGAATCAATAGTTTCCCAACCAGTATATTTATTCCCTGCCCGAGATGTAGGTTATTAGGGTCGAAAGTGTCTTCGGAGATTCGTATATTGCGGAGAGTCTCTAATGACAGCATGGCACACTCCGCAACTAGTTTTATTCGGCAGTTCCCGTTGCGTTTTATACTTTCTTCTGGGGTGTCCTTCGGGTTCTCCGCTTGGTGCACTTTGGGGTTAGGCGAGGTTGGCTGCAACGGCACTTTTGTTGGACTGGTAGTCCTAACTCGTTGACTTCCATTTCCCCCCGCTGTCTTGCTAACTCGCGAGACCGAGTGCTTCTTGATATGCTCAGAGAGTAGTTTTGATGCGATATTAAACACTTCCGTCGCAAGCACCAGTTTCTCGTGTTTTGACAATGCCGGCGGATTTTCCTCGTTCGTCGGTTGCGGGGGAAGGGTATTCTTCGAAGTGCCTCGGACTCTAACAGTTCGCGTGGATTTTGAAGATGGCTTGCTTGCCGTTGCTCGTTTCGGTGTTTTTGTTTCCTTTGGTAGCTCATCGCTCACGGTACCTATAAACAGCTGTCGCAAAGTGGTCACGGTTTTGATCGAGCATTTCGATGCGTGCTGGAGATCATGCTTGACCGAATCGGCCAGCGTAGGGAGTAATATACCGCCCATTCTCTCCTGTAAATGTCAGAAAGCCGTGGATCTCTGGTGTTCTGTGCGCGCATCCCATCGCTATCTCATCCTTGACGTCTCTTTTTACCGCCAGGAATGATGAAGCTTCGTTGTTGGTTTAAACATCAAGCAGGTTTGGTTGCCCGGCAACGCCTTGATTATGTAACACACACGTGATCATAAAGCTAAAAAAAAGGGAACGCGAAAGTTGAAAGTCTCGAAGAGAAAAAGACGAAACATCAAGCATCAAACAGCTGTTTGTCCTTGCTCCCTGTGTCATTGCCCTCCGGGATTTCGTTCAGTGCTACAGAGTGCTTTTGCACTGTCAGAATGGCTACCATACTGTCTAAGTCTCAACTGAGGGCAGTAGCTCTATCGAAGCGACTCCCCATCCTCCCGCGAGCAAGCTCATGCCAATCTCGATTCACACTTCAGCACTACCAATGCATTTCGACCGGACGGATGACACCAAAGATTGCGGATGCATCGATGTGGAATTCGGTAATACCCAAATTTCTACGGAGCGGAAGTCAAAAAGGACCGAAACAAGGCGCAGATGCGGGAATCATGGAGCGACATCCATCGGTTTTCTACATCCTCATGTTCATATTAATCGGCTCCCAAGCAATCCATCTGCTTCAACTTCGAACCTCTCATGAGAATTTCCTACGAAGTACGAACTCGAAGATACGCCAGCTAAGTGAGGTCATTGACAGGCTCAAAAATGGCGAGGATGTGGATGTGAGGAAGACCCTTGGTACGGGAAACAAAGCATCAGAGGATGAATGGGAAGAAGGTAGTTATACTACCGTGATTTTTTTCTAATAGAATAGTTGGGACTGAAACAATGGTTTTACTGACTTTTGGTCTTAGTCCTAAGAGAGATCGAACAAGAGGAGTTGGAATGGAGATCGAAACTCGATGCCATACAGTCCAATGAAAATCATCAGCACTCAGATACCCCTAAAGACCATGGTACACCGAAGCGCCCTCCACAGTTCTACTAAGTCCTGCCAATATTTTCTCTCGTGAATAGCTCCAAGTCTCCCCTCAAATTCTAAGGTCCTATCCATACTCGCAATAATCGGGAAGTGGGAACTTTTTGCTTCTATGCTGATTCCTGCCGAATCATGGAATAAACCTCGCTGCTCTCATCAACTCCAGAACATTAATCCACGTATCTCGTGGACTCTCGTCTCCCATGAAGCCAGTGGATCTTAACTTCTGGAGGTCGAGGTGCCGGTCGAAATTTAGCTTGGTCAAACCCCAGTTCTCTGACCCATCCATAGATGGGGAAGCAACATTCCAAGCCTTTAGACCGTACTCTTGTATCATACGCTTATATTCCGTCTCATGTGATTGAATATACCTGTCAGGTCCTGGTGATGACGTTTTGCTCTTCTCATTATCCACTGGCGGCTCTCCAATGAGCCCAAACCATTCGCAAAGGGGCGGCCACTTCATCTCCCAGCTCCACGGTGTCTCTGAAGATGCTACGTTGAACCCTTCTCCTTTGATCCCTGGGCTAGGATGTAGAGACAAGTGAATGGAGGCCTTTGCGATCATATCAGCTCCGGCATCACTCGCGAGGGCTTTCCATGTTCCGAGGCTACCAGGGAACGGACATGCTGCACTTTTCCCGTTGATAAATCTATACAATGATAAGAACATGGCAATGGGATAGACTGCATTATACGAGTTCATTCGTGGAACGAATCCTTTGCGATAGTGTTTTCAGCAACATATGTCCAAGAGGGGAATTGGGCTTTAGAGACGAGAAGCCAAATGGTTAACATACCTATAACTTCATCTGGCCATGTTTCACACCACTTCCATGACTTGTCTCTTGAGTATTCGTGCATTCATTTTGTCCACACCGGGTAGTGAAGCCTGTCAAGAAGTGGCTTTCGCAATGGGGGCAATGACTCCGAAAGAGGAGCAGTGTGGTAAAATTCCTCGGTGAAGCACACCCCATATATAAAGGTGCCGTATTGAAGGTGAATAAACTCGAGATTCGGGGCAAGGCTTTCAATCACCGTCACCGTTTTCTGGAGAGATTTGAGGCTTGCTGCGAATGGTTCGTCATCATCGTAATTAGATGGAGGGTCTTGTACTGGCAAGTCAACGAAAGATGTCAGCACATTAGGTATCCCTGCAAGTGTTGATCCCGTTAAAGATGTGATAAAACACCACGCACTGAGATAATATAGATGTGTTACTGTGGGTATATCTGTCACTTCCTTCTGAAACTTTGCCATCAATGTCTGCTCCTGGTCATTGTGGATATCAAAGCCAGATACAAGGCGAAATGATGGGTCTTCACGGCTCTGAGGCCAGAAGGAGACTTCCTCTCTGCTCATCGGCTTCCGAGTCACTCCGGTAATACGGCTCCAAGTGCCGGCTCGTGGATAGCTCTGCAGTAGCTGGTTGATGAACGACCAGCCTGATATGCCTGATGCGCCCAGAACCAGAGCATGTCGGGCATTTGAAGCAGCCATTTCAGATACAATCTCACAGCCCGAAGTCTCTTTGCCTTGTGAGGATGATGCACACTGGCGTGACCATTCTATCTGCGCCCTGTCAAGCCTTTAAATGCCTTGACGGAACCATGATCTAATCTAATCTCAGCGAATACGAGCTTCCGCACGCACACAAACATACTTACTTTATGGGGATCGATAACGCCGAGACGTCTGTATGTTTGAATGCCTACGGTCTGTAATAAGATATTGCAATAAATCCAGTTGTAAATATACTGTCTATCATCATCAAAAATGGTTCTAGCCGTACGTTGTAAATGCAAGGGAAGCAAGGAGATGCTCAGCCGCTGTCACCAACAGGGGAACTGCATGCTGGCGCTGCCAGCGGGCGGCCAAAGCGACGGGAAAGACGACTTGCTACAACACAATATCTAGCCATGTATAGAGCATTGAATAATTCCTTGATAGCAAGCGAGAGCGATGCCGTGAACAGCCACGAAAGCCGTGCTGGCTGGCTCAGTACACAAATGGCCTGCTGCGGGTGGCTGAGCCTCCTTAGTTAACTAGATCCAACTCTCCAGATTGCTGGGCGGCGTAGTTCGCTAGTTCAACATCTCTGGCCTCAAGGCTGAACCTGAAGGGCTTGTGAGTAAACTGGGCCTCGAAGCGCTGTGTGAGAATCGCCTTGCAGCCTGTTTGTTCTCTAACCATGGACCAGATATAATTTCTGCTTTTTCCTCCACAGGGAACTGTGAGGAAGATAGATCCATAGCTTGCTACGATGCCACATTCCAGTACCAACGTCTTTCGAAGGGCCATCAGTTCCATTTGCTGTACTAGAATATCAAGAAAAGGAGAAAAGCCAGAGGGAACACAGACAGGAAAAGATATGGCGCTGCTGGCTAGCATTGAAGACGGCACTTTTGCTACCCTTAGTGATACCCGGGCAGTTCAACTCTTTGGAGCTACCTTCTACTGGGAACTCGACCGGCTGAAGCGTGCAAAGCCCACGGTAGAGTCTTCCGGGACAAAAACACTAGGAAACCTCGGTGACGA
Organism: Trichophyton verrucosum HKI 0517; assembly: GCF_000151505.1. Classification (NCBI taxonomy): domain Eukaryota; kingdom Fungi; phylum Ascomycota; class Eurotiomycetes; order Onygenales; family Arthrodermataceae; genus Trichophyton; species Trichophyton verrucosum. The sequence goes on from NW_003315574.1 coordinate 76,628, forward strand.
CGGTCGTACACCGTCACAGCTCCTGTTTGGCGAAGACTTCGTGGAAGTCAACCGGACGCTCGTTGGAATGCTCGCTTTGAAGTGGCTATGGTCTAACGACTACGACTCATTCACCTGTCATCAATATCCGGAGAGACGGCTCCAGCCTGAATCGTTTGAGAGACTGTATGCCATTTTATCTGGGGGCCTTCCGCATCCATACGAGATATACGCTCTTCTCGTTGCGATTGTGGTCAACGACCTTGGGAAAGACGACAGCCTTAAGACCTTGGTGGCGGAGATCACGGGTCAGACGTGCGATAACCATGATGAAGTCCTTTTAGCGGCTGCGAATGCTCAGATGATACCCTCCATCAATACTCTTCAACCGGATTTGAGATCAGATCTGATCTTGGGACTCGAGGTTGGCTCAAGCTTTAACCTTGCACAGTTGGCTCAGGCAGAGAACGTCCCTGCAAGCCTTGAAAGCATATATGCAATGCGTGACAGAGAGAGGGCATTTTTCCTGAAATATATGGAAGTTCTTTTGGATATCGCGGGAGCCGCCGGCCATATAGACTCTCGAAATGCGGGGGCGATGGTTGAGCCAGTATTCCGAAGTTACCTCGCAGTATACGATGCTCTAGTTGGAGCCATCAGTGGAATCCTCTCTTTAAACCAGGCGTACGACCACGTTCTGACTTGCCGTGCAAGGATCCTTGAGGAGACTGGGTTTAGGAGCTTATCGGCTCGCATACCGGAGGAACGAGCGTTACTACGGCTGTTGACAATGGGACGAGTAGCAGACATACCTTTGGCAAAATGCTTTGCAGAGGCATTCGCCAATTTACCACAAAATATAAAAAAGGACCTAGTGGGTGGGTTGGGCGCTGATGGCCTGAATATGAAGCCAGCTATCCTGCCGTACTACGCCCCTGGATTAATCGCAGAGGCACTGAGAAGCTGTGCTGGCAGCTCACAGAATACCAAAATGCATGTTGTGAGCGCGTTGATGCGGTTTCTTGCCCGAGTCTACGGCGAAGCTGCAATCACAGCACCAGAACGCCCGCAGGGAGAAACTTCAAATGTTATTGAGGTTGACCTATCCTTTGCTCAACCGGTGATATCAGGTGAGAATTTTAGACTAGATCCAACTGTGTTAGATGCAGTGCCAATCCCCCGGCTACACCGGCATGAATGAACCAGAACTATCTTAACATTTGATCTCGACGGGTACATCTCCAATTCCCGTCATTCTGCTTTTTCGAAAGGCTGATGTATCAATCCTCTACGGAGGTTAATCCTAATCTTGCTCTACCAGCGCTATGATAACGGCAGCTGATGCACGGCCCTCCTGAACGCTGTTCAGATGCATTGCATGGAAAAAAAGTCATGAGGTTGAGACAAAACGGGTCACAGAGACGCCATGGCCTACCTGCATGGGAGTACTTCGTAGTTATTTGCAATACAGAGGAAAAGAAAACTTCATGAAATCGTGGCCAGCCCCTATATCAACGGGGGAAAAGGAATATGTAAAGAAAAAGGAAAAGAAAAGAAAAGAAAATGGCAGAGAAGATAGGGAATAATGGGTCATGGCACACAAAAATGGTGATATCAAATCGAAGAAGGCGCAACGCCATTAACTGTCGTGATCCTTACGAGACGGTACTAGCTGGGATCGGCGCGCTTCTGCCATCAACCGATCTTTTTCACCAACGGCGTCCCAGTCTGGATCAGTACGGTTTGCATATGCAAGCTCAAGCCAGTTCTCCCACGCTTGGGTCTGCGGAACCGCGCCGCTAACAATCACCCAGTTAATCTCCTCCGTGGCGTGGATGGCATACCAGAGAGTCCGTGTGAAGCTTGGCTGGGCGCCATCGCTGCCAATCTCATGGGCTGCCTTGACGTTGTCTGGGGTGACGTCCTTCCAATCATAGCGAGACATATCCCATATCCAACTCTTAGGCATCAGCGATGATCCCCAGTACATGGCGTTCATGAGCATGTAAATTGCGGACACAACAGCCTGCATTGTCCATTCACAGTTGCCGAGTAGCACGACGGCAAACATGATGAGGAACGTTCCGATACCCACTAGAACTCTTGCCCATTGCTCACTAAGGGAGTAGTTGCATTCCTCCGTACCGGTATATAGCTCGCGAGCTAGCTCCTCGGTGCATCGCACGACAATAAAAGCGCCCTCGCGCGTCCGTATGATGATGTCTCCCCTTGGCACAACTGCAGACGACGGCCGCACGGCCAGATGAGGCTTCCAGTAAAAAGCAAATCCGTTCAGCGTCGACACCATGGACATTAGGAAAATTGCAACTGCTGCCGTCCCATCTCTTATGACTAGGGCCCAAGCAAAGGCGCATGCGGTCATCAGGAAGGACGAGATGGTGATCAGGCTTAGAGGCGACCACTTGTTTGGAGTAATTGCATATTTGTTTCCATGTTTATGCGGAGGTGGCACAGAGACAGGTCTTTTGGAGCGTAGGCCTTCAGGCATGATCAGCTTTTCCAGCTTGATGCTCTGTGACTTCTCGTACTTGGTTCTTTTCTCGGCCCAAGAGATCTCGTACACAACCACTTGGTACGGCTTCAAGTCGGCGATTGGATGAATGATATTGGGGAAGTAATTCAACTCATGAACCAGTGTCCCTGAATGCACGCCGCAAACAACTGCTGGAGGGCTTGGAAGCCTCACCGGGCGTGTTGCACGAAGCAGGGCCTGCGGTGCTGGTATCAAACGCGGCAGTAGAGACAACTTAGACGCAGTCAGCGGCTGGGCTTGATCAGCCACAGATGACTCCCCAAGGACGGCGAGAAGGCCGACGCCTTCCAGTCGCCATCCTGCGGTATCGAACCTCTCAGTCGGAAACCATCCAGGCATTGCGTTTGGCGCTTCCGGTCTGCTGTGCTGTCCCGCGAAGACCCTGGAAGTTGGGAGCCCCTAGAAGTCTCTCTTTGTGCTTCCTAGTTATCAAGGCCCAGGTATTCAGGATTACCCGACAGCCAACTCACCAGGCAAACATGTCCTTTAAGGTCGGTATAACGTCTGGATCATCTCAGACGTGTAAAAACAAGGCCCTCGAATTGTTAGTTATGGATTTGCTGCAAGACAAGACCCTGGTACGAGGGCGTTCTTTGATTTGCCGCCGGATCAGCAACAGAATTATTGATACGGATAATCAGCCAATCGACAGTGGTATCAATATTTCCCATCGCAAAGACGACAGATGTTTACGTCAACTCCCAGCCTTTTTATTCCATTGCATTTGTTAGTAAAAAAAAAAAAAAAAACAAAACAAAAAGGGAGTGGATTTTCAGGAGTTCGTATTTTACCGTGGATATAAATAGTTTAAGCCAGGTAACTAGCGAGGCTTCGGAATTTGATGCAGGCAAAAAGTTAGGCCCAAGGATATGGACCATGTCTTAAACAATTATTGAAAGAATGGTCAGCATGCGTTGGTTTAGTTATTTGGGGGCCGACAGTCCAAAGAACCAACTAATCAGCTAACTCTGTGCTCTGTACGGGCGGCTGGTACTTGACTCCCTGACGGCGAAGATTTCCTCAGTTGTCTCGCCTTTATCCTATCAAGACTACAAGGATTTCGCATTTCATGCTCTCTCTCATGCTAGTCAATCCTTTCCCCTACATGCGAGTCTTTCATTGATGTGCTAGAAAAATGTCCTGCAATTGCCACTGATTGGGGGGATATTGGATACAAAGTCTCAAAACGGCGCTTACCCAATAGTTAGTTACCCTAACTACGCGCCTTGGAGTTGGCTAATTTATTGAATCTGCACTCTGTACGCAAGCAGATTCTTTGAGGCCCTGTTCCGGTCACTTTTCGAGTCATGATAAATCTCCCTATTGAGATGTTGACAGAAACCCCTAAGTTTAGAACGATTGTTTCATTCATTACCTTTTCTCAAAGAGTGGTCAGTTATCTGCCTTAGCGACGTTCTATAATTCCGGGACTCTGGAATCTCCTCTGGAATCTCCGGATTATTTTCTGTAAAGCCCCAAGCAGACGAATTCCATGACCGGATTGGCTGAGATCTAGGATGTTCCAAGCTCAAGAGCCGTTGAGTACATGAATCGCGCATCATGCAGCCCATATGATGCAGCTTCCCGAGACACAGAGGGTCAGAATTTGATATTCTATGAATGGTGTACTCCGTAGTCTGTGCTTTCAATAAGGGTGGAGGGGAGTGAGCCTTATGACCCGCCGATGAATGTGTCCTAAGTACTCCCGCATTTGGCTGAGAATCTCTTACAACTGGGAGGCGAGTAGGCTGACAACTCCAAGTCTAGTGTGGTAAGTATTAAACCAGAGTTAGCGGTTGGCGTGCATTTTGTATGGAATCTCGGTGTGGTCTTAGGTGCATCATAAGATACTGGACACGGGTGTGAATATCCCACTAGTCTCTCAAGCCGTGAAATAATCCTAGTCTCTCTCGATAGCAACACACATTGTCCAATATAAATCAAACACGCCAACGTATCAAACGGTATTAAGTTTCTGGGCCTTGGAGGGCCACTGCATCTAATATTTCTTACAAATGTACACGAAAAGTAAGCCGAACAATAGATGCGTACGGAAAGGAAAATTGATCACCTCTAGTATAACGATAGCTCTGATTGCATGTTGTTAACCGCATGAAGCCACGCTAGAATTCTTTGCTCTCTATAGCGCATGTCTGGTGGTACCCTCTCCGTTAACTGGGAATGTGAACCCACAGTTGCATGTATGAGATTTTGGCTACGTTGTTCTGGGAACAACATCCGCAAATAGCTCCAGATTGCATTCCGTAGTCGTTCGACAGACTGAGAGACCAGACTCGCGAGAAAATAGACATTTGGCTCCTTGTCGGATAGGACTCTCAGTCTCCCGGGTAGAATTTCTGCCGCTTGGAGTAAAACTCCAGTAGGACTGTTGAGCCATCGTTGCTGTTGGGATGGGGATGAGGATGGTAGTCTTTGGATCAAAGTGAATAGGTCTGTAATGACAGGCTCATATATCTGGAGAAGATTGGTGTAGCTAGATATAATGATTGGAAAACTCAAGGGTCGAGAACTTGGGCTGGTGTAACAAGGGAAGGCGATGGCCGGCTGGTTGTATGATTGGCAGTGCGATGGTCTATCCTGGGAAATATCACTGCAGATATCAATCTCAGATCCAGACGTGCTGATGATTTGGACAAGTTCGTCAGTAGCACTGAGAATTTCAGATAGTGTTGCATCACGGTTAGGTGGTATTGTGTTTATTAAAGTCTGGGTAGACGGGGAAGAAAAGAAGGCCACTAGATCCTGAATCCTGGTGTGAAGACGGTAAATTTGATAAAGTCGACGGTAAGATACTTCTTGATAGCTTTCATTGTTGGAGCTATTCGGTATTGTGGTAGACAAATCAGGGTCGAGGGAGAAGGACAGTTGGGTTTGAATATTTTGGAAGCCAATATCTTCAAACTGAAGATTGTCTGTTATAGTTTGCTGGTTATTTGAGGCACTGGTAGACAAGTTATTCGTGACGATGTCCATGGCTAAACTCTGGTTTTCCTGATCTGTATAGTATCGAGAGGGAGGGGCACAATAATTACGTCCATTATTCGACGTAACTGGGTCAGAGAGTGAGTTGTGTAATGATGGTGCTATAGAGTTATCAGTACCTTAGTTATGCGTGACGTCGTTAGGGTCCACTTACTATAGTTCTGTTGAGTTTCTCCTCCCCCGCTATTCTGGTATGTATAATTGCCACCTAATAGCTCATTAGCAAGTATGAAAGTTACGGGGAGAGATAGTGTACCTAGACTCAATGATACTTCAGAGGAAGCTATATATGAGCTAGTATCATCGGATGGAGCAGTGTTGTTAGAAGAATTCTGACGTCTTCTTCCTCTCGGCCGGCCAAGGGGCAAGGGTGCACTGTACACACAGTCCAATCCGAGTCTTGCACATCGCTTGCACTCATTATCCTCTGAGGTCCTCAAGCATTTGCTCTTTAGGTTATGACATTTGTCACAGGCATTTCTCTTCCTAGTTTTCATAGACGGCAAATAAACTGCCGCCATGTTGTTTGAGTGAGATGTGGGGCGTAAACTTGTTCTTTACGGAGCAAGTACTCAAATTCTGATGAAAATTGTGAGCCTCAATTAACCTGGGTATGTTTCATGAGCCTGCAGTATATCTCCGAGCGTAATCAACGCTGTGAATTTCGGGAAGGTTCAATACCAAACTCCAGATATGGGTCTGGACCTTTGGGTTACCTTAAGTAGTCCATATTTGAGTTTTCAAGAGGCTTCTCCCAACACCCACGGAAAGTCAAACGCCTTTCAGATCGCCGTTAAAATGGGTAAGCATTCCCATTCTGCTGGTGTTTGTTGGCCAACAAAGATACACGCGATACCTCAACCAATGTATGCCATTAAAAAAAAAAAAAAAAAAAATCGAATAGCAAGGCAAGAACTGATGCCAAGGATGTCTCAGGTGATAAGATGGTACTCTGCATCAATATTATGCAGTTTCACTATCACCATTGGGTATTCAAAGTATGCGGCGCAGCAACTGTGAGCTGCAAAACAAGGACAACCGAATGCCTTTCTTATCCTTGATGTTAGCCGCTAAGGTTGCTACAATATGCAATGTTTGTCAGTGACGTCCATAGCTGATTGGTTCCGGTTTTAGGAAACATAGCATGCTACAAAAATGTACTGTTCGGTGGGTAGTACAATGCAAGGCGACAAGGAAGAAAATTAGCTCGGTAAGCCTGGCTCATTACGGCCGCAGCTATAAATGTCAGGTCCGGAGGTTAAAAAAGGGCATGACAGGTCGAGTTGAACCAGTGGTAGCGGTAGGTTTGAAAGGAGGTGCCAATTGATGGAATGAATGGGCCACACCCATATCAATTATGTTTTTTCTTCCCCCAAAATCATATCTTGCCTAGCATCAGCCGTTGAGTGTATCACAATTATGTGTTGTGTAATCACCAATTCTGCCGCATGGCACCGTTGTTTTGTTTCTCATACCGACGCAAGATCGACGTTGGAGCATGCATGGACGCGCGAGCCGGGCTAGTTAGCCTAGTAGTTAGCCTGTTAGCTAGTTAACTAACTAGTTGACTAATTGACTGGTTAGTCGGTTATCTATCGCATGCATTCGTCACCTGCTTATGGAGTACTCCATACCTTGAAGAGAATACGACAGTTGCACTGCCCTTCTCAAAGGTAAGCAGAACAACATCCAGCGCTGGCCTGGAGCACTCAAGAGAGAAGCAAAGAGTTCGGTTGACGATAAATTAAGCTTCGAATCTTGCCTTGACGTTGCGGGAACAGCCGCGGCCGGCGAAGCGCGAATCAGAGCGCTTAATTTTGTTCCTGTGCGCGCCAACGGAACGTCCAAACCTTGGAAGCAGCAGGACCGGACGGAAAAGACGACTGCTAGCTCGACCCCAGTCTGCACCCCCACATCACCAGGACGGCCTACTGCCGACAACGGTTCCGCCATAACATCTCAATACGCCGAGGGGCCCATCATCTGACCAGCATGGCCCAGCCAGAGACTCCGAAACAATGGGAGAAGAACGTTGGAGGGAGTGCTCCGGTCTCACAGCAGCTGGCGCCTAACACATATGCATCAGAAACCGCACTAACCTCACCAGAAGCAGATGTTGTAACGAAGAGTGGTTCGCAGCTCCAGCAGAACGAATCCGCCAGTGACTCGACTTCTCCAGCATTCCTCCAGGCGGCTACAGCGGCCCCTCCAGAGGCGTCACCCAACCCAAGAAGTTGCGTAACATGTCGCCGCAGAAAGGTCCGCTGCAACAAACACCACCCATGCTCCAACTGCATCAAGGCAAAAATCGAATGCGTGTATCCTAGCCCTGGGAGAGCCCCAAGGAAGCCAAAAAAGCCCCGAGATACAGAATTGCTGGCGCGCTTACGAACTTTGGAGAATATTGTAAAGAACCTCGGAGGGCCAGACGCAATACATGGAAATCCATCATCATTATCATTGAAAAAGCCCCCTCTCCACCAAAACAGCGCTATCGAGCAGCCGAAAGATTATGCGAATACCTCAGATGCAATGCAACAGGATGCTACAGTCAAGAGCGAGGCCCCTGATACAAGTGAAATTGAGGAAAATATGGGCAAATTAATGGTCGAAGAGGGAGGTAGCCAATATGTTAGTCATCGATTTTGGACTAGTTTTGGGAAAACGGTGCGTTTATATCTCCTTTTTCCATGGCAACCCACTTTTTACAAATATTAATTGTACAAATACTGACTTGTCCCAAGGTGGATGATTTAAAAAGCATACTTGATCCCCTTTCATCAGACAATGAAAATGATACGGTTGAAGAGTCTGCCTTTGATGAGTCCTATGGTGTGAATCATGATGGGTTCTTATTCGGTTTTTCATCACTCGCACAAAGCCTTCGGGATTTTCATCCTCCACCCAACCAAGTGGACATTCTTTGGGAAACTTACCTTCAAAATATTGCTCCTATGGTCCCTATTTTCCATACTCCTACTTTAAAACCGGCGCTTTATCATGGTATCAAGAACCTTGATTCGTTGGACAAAAACACAGAGGTAATGATGCTAACCATATACTACACAAGTGCTGCGTCTATGAGTGCTGCAGAATGTCTCGCTCGTCTAGGAGAACCCCGAGACATTGTCCTAGGCCGTTATCGCTTTGCCGTTGAGCAAGCACTAGGTCGGGCAAAAATCTTACACTCTGGGAGTTTTACTTTGCTTCAAGGATTAGTTTTATTCTTGCTATGCGTGAGACAACACGATGATACTCGTTACGTGTGGTCAATGATATCCATCGCCTACCGTATCGCGCAGGGTTTAGGCCTTCAGCGAGATGGAACTAATTTCAACCTATCACCCTTTGAAACAGAGATGCGCAGACGTTTATGGTGGCATATTTGCATTCTTAATTTCCGAGCATCTGAAGACTATGGATGTGACCCGTTCATATATGAATCTTCATATGACACCCGCATGCCCTTGAACATCAATGATGACGACATTTCTCCGGATTCTGTGGATTTCCCAGAAGAGAAAGAAGGCTGCGTCGAAACATCATTCTTTCTGATTCGGTGCGAGATTGCTGTCGTCAACAAGAGGCTGAGCTTTATCCCACCCAGTTCTTCTTGCAGGCTACAGGTTTCTCGCTACTCCATGGCTGAGAGAGAAGAACTAATTGACAAGCTCAGTTCTAACCTTGAGACGCGATTTGTTCGGCACTGTGATATGACTATCCCTATCCACTGGGTCTGCGCCACTGTTTCCCGGTTGGTAATTGCAAAATTATGGCTTATGATACACCAACCAATGGTTCAGAAATCTCAACGCAACCCGATAGCCAAAGAAACCCATGACCGGCTTCTGATGACATCCGTGGAAATCCTTGAATTTTCTCGACTTTTAGAAACGAATGTTAATACGGCGAAGTGGGGCTGGCTTTTCAGGACACACATGCAGTGGCATGCAGTTGCATTTCTCCTGTCCGAGCTGTGCGTCAGGCCACTCTGCCCTGGAGTTGACCGTGCGTGGAGAGCAATCAATTCTGTTTACGAGGCTTGGAATATGCACTCTGAGAAAAAGAACGGTATGCTCTGGCCAGCCATTCGCAAGCTGATGGCAAGAGCGGTGAAATTCCGAGAAAAGCAACTTCACCAGCTTACTCTGCAGCGCGGAAAACAAGACCTTGATATCCCAGGCTCATGTGCAGCTACTCCGTCCACAGACCCTTCTAGTACATACCTGACCTCCTCCTCCTCACCACCACAATACCTGCGTGAACCAACCAGCTACTCCAGTTTAAGTTCAGACATGCACATCGACAATAATACTCTTAACCAGAACTATAACCTTACTACCATACCACAATTGGGCACCGCTCTAGAAACCCAGTGGGCAGATCCGGCGGCGATCACGCAGGTCGATACTAGCATTTTGTCATCTGCTTCCCCATCTTGGTCAGATTGGGACCAATTGGTACGTGAATTCCAGCTGGATGTCGCCCAAGGTGGCCAAGCGAATACTTCTGCACTCACCGGGGAAGTAGTGATCCCTGATTGGTTTGAATAGTACCATCCACTATCACTAGCTGGCTTGAATTCCTTGCTTTCTACTCGTTACCCTCGTCTTATAATACCGAAACACGTTATATCATAATGTTATTGAATGGCATGGTGGCCTGTTCATATGACCAATATTATTAATTAATCCGCATGCATTGAATGCCGATGACTACCTTGACACTCGCTTGCCAGACAAGGCACTTTTCATTATAGCAAGTTCTTCTTATACCCCCCAAGTTCGGATCTATAGCGTTCCAGGGTTATTTGGCAGAACTGCCCACCGATTCCGGTAACTTCAGTACACCAGAGATGATTGCCGTGAAATCATCATAACATGTTATTAAAAAGCTGTCCAGATCTAGCGTTTCATTATTGACAGCAAACAAGTCAAGTCTGTATAACAGACCGCCAA
>NW_003315575.1:0-14827 GCF_000151505.1 Trichophyton verrucosum HKI 0517
AAAAAAAAAAAAAAGAACCAACGTTGTCCGTTCCTGTAACCCCCATGAATTTTTTTTTTCAGCAGACTTTTGAGTTCCATCTGGGGTTGTATTTCCCATTCCTTTTTCTAACTTGTGAAATTGCTTTTTCTTCTTCTTTTTCGATGATAGCATAAATGATTTGGGGGTGAATTTACCAGCACGCGCAAATCTGAACGGCGTGGTGCCTGACCGGTATTTAGCGTCAAGTCAAAAATTGAAATGAGACTGGAATCTTTGTTTCGAAGGATGCATATGCTTTATTTTCCTGCTCGAAGGGGACCACATTTCGGAAATTTATTCCATTTGACCTGAGACCGAGCGATCACAGAGGGACCAGAAGGTTTCATGGGTGCGACCTCATATAGATTCTTTGTCTGCAAAACGGATTCTACCATTTCTCATTATCGAGCCTCAGGAATGGCGGTGCGAGATAGCACTGAGCACACCGACAATTTGTTCTGGTGAATATATAGTCTAATCTGTCAGCGTACGGGACATATTGCAGCATTGGCGAGCCATCTCCTTTAGATCGTTGCTAGAGGACAGTGCGGGCGTGTGGGAGGACAACAGCGGCCGAGTGGAAAGAGAATTTCAAAGACGGGTGCATTGGTATGGTTTTGGCGCCAGCAGCTGAAGGATCAACCTCGAAAATGGTTGGTACACGAGACGACAGCCAGAGGCCACCTGGCTGAATTAACTAATCAGCAGTTGACACCAGCATTGCCTCTTTGCGTTATCTGCTCCCCCGCCCTAGGGGTCGTCTATCATAACCCCCTCTAGGTCATTTCATTTCTTTTTCTTTTTTCCCATCTTTATATCCAAACCAAGTCCCGTCAGAATGGAAATTTTCATGCACATACCCTCCTAACGTTCATGGTTGGTTGTTGGAACGGGACTTGGCCCCAACCCACGGGTTGCACTGTCGCTAAAATCATGCAGACATCTGGGTTTTCCTACTGTGGAAGGTTCTTCGATGCTTCGGTGCATGAGAAGGGGGAAATTTGTGGTTGCCCAGTGGTAACTTTGCATAGTAGGATGTATTGGCGTATGCATCCTTGCCTTTCTTCACCATTCGTCGTTCTCTAGCGCAAAGGCCCTTGCACCAATTAAGCGTTGTTTAACTTTCGGGTAGAATGGAGACACTCCCCGGAAGGCGCCGCAGAGGCGAAAGTAAACCTTGCCAATTGGCAGACGCTAGAGTAAAGGGGTTTGACGTTATCCATGAAGATGCATCAGCTGCGGCCATACATTACTATGCTGACGGATCCCGGAACTTTATTATGTGTGTAAGGGGTTGCTGAACGTATCTATATCCTGTTCCGTTTTCACCACTGTTGCTAGGCAAGCAGATCGATACCCCATACATCAGATGGCCAGATACTTGTAAGGCGATGGCCTAAATTGCCCAGTCAGAACCTAAATGACTGACCCCGAAATATTTTCTGATTCCAATTGGGGCATTGTTGGTCGGTATGGCCCGTCGTTGTAAGTAACTGGGTAGACTCCTTGTAGCCCTTGGCTTGGTGGATACTATATGTTCAGGAAGGAACAGGACAGTAAACATCTGGCGGTCATAAACTCTCTCTGGTTTGTTGTAAGGTTATCCAAAAATAGCCTTAGTTAGTATGGACCATAATGTTGGTTTCCATGGCGCGGCTCCCGCCGGCATGAGGACAATTCAGCCCTACACCGGCGGAGCGGGTGAAGACCATGGGGTCATGTCTACATCAAAATCTGCGGACCGCATAAAATGGCAGACCTGCAGATGGTGGGGGGTAAATGATCAGCAACGGAAGAGATTTGCTGCATAGAACATTCGCTGATTCTTCTCTGCAGCATTCTCAATAAGGAAGTTCAATTCTGATTTCCTAATCGGGCGAGTAAAAACGCCACAGCCCGGGAATAAACGGCACAGGAACTGTTGGATTGGCTATGGCATAACCATCTTGATCGTCCAACCCCGTATTCGGGATATATAGGTTAAGACCCCTTTAGGATGCGTAAGTAGACAAATAATGGCTGACCTAGGCAGGGGAAGAATGGCGTAATTCTTGTTTGGCGTTTCAAAGGTTATTTATATCACCCTAATGCAGCAATTGTGCTAAGGATACGAGTGGTAACCCACTTGAACGCGATATCAATGACATCGTCCTTTGCTCCAATGCTGCCTGAGCCCGAGTATCAACCCCATAATAAGAAGCAATCCATTGAAACCGGAAAGGATGTAAAACGGGGAGTGTGGTGACAATTTATCAAACATGATGCCACCAACCTTAGTTAGGATGAGAATACCAGCACCTCCCCAAAGAGAGTACATGCCAGCGATGGAGCCCTTGACATGGATTAAAGTCTTCTGTGGAGAAGCTGTGTACACATTATTGTCTGATACCAGGGGGGTTGACTCGTTTATGGTTTCAAGCGACCTGTTAGTAGTGTCTGCAGGGACCCTATCTTCCGGGACATTATCCTGAGTTTCATGCTCGACATCGTCCATTACAGGGAGGATGCCATTTATGCCATTGCTCAAGATAGCCAGGCTGCACACGATTGCAGAAATCTGGCTGATACCAATGAAGGCCATGTCGACAAATATTGCTGCACTCGACCAAGAGCCACTGATTCGCGGGCCTGGTAAAATTCCCAACATCGCATAGGACAAGGTCCCTAAAAGGGCTCCCATCAACAACGGGAAATTGTATCGACGGGATTTGTCAGATAAGTAGCCAAATAATGGCGCGCATAATAAAGCTACTAATTGTGAAACCCCGGTCAAGATTGATGCAATGACGTATGCCCGTGGACAGGACTGTTTGATATCCCCAGGGTTGGGGCTGAGAAGTTGGACTGTAGACGGTTTACCAGCTTCATGACAAAGTCCGGAGCGTCGATAATATTGGTTGACATAGAGGGGAATAAATAGGGATATGCCGACGGATGATGATCGCGCGACAAATCCACCAATGTAAGCCAACCCAATGTTGTAGTCTGTCAGACCAGCTTTCAAAGCGACGAATAGCTGGGCTAAATAGGAACGCGGAGACGTATAGGCGGAATTCCCCGAACGCGCAGGAAGCTGCTCTTCTGCTCCTGGAATTTGGTCCCTCTTGGTGGAGCCGAGGAGTAACTTTAGAGATTTCCCTTCATCACCCTGGAGGCCACACAACCCAAAAAAACACACAACAGATATAATAAGAGCTACTAGCCCCACGGTATAAAAGCTAAACTTAATTGCTTGCGCAGGAGAGTAACCAGCTTTCTGGAAACGCACAGGGAGGGGAAGGAACAGGAGGAGAGCTATAAGAGCGCCACAGCCGGTGAACATACCGGCATACCCAGCTAGCCGGGGTGCAGAGCTTGCTGAGCGTTCTTGGCCTGTTACACGAGAAGTTTCATCATTCCCAGTGTTGGCCGCATCTGGAGTGCAAACTAGAGGAGCAGCAACTCCAGGGGCGGGACACTTGGAGATATCATGATTAGCAGTAATAGCAGGAAGTAATGCAGTCACCATAGTTGCTACCGCTGAGCCACCAAGGCAGAATAAAAGCCTTCCTAGCAAGAGTTGGGGGTAAACATTTTTGGCTTGCACAAATATGACTAGAGATACTGCCACTATAAAATAGCCGATTGTGGACACCTACTTTCACATTAGAAAGTTCCATGTATCATAAGTCACTGAGTAACTGTAGTGTAGTAACAACATCAAAAGGCTTTCGACAGGCTCCTTACATATCTTGCTCCAATGCGATCTGATATCAAGCCCCAGAGCGGACAAGCAACTAGAGCTAACAGCTCGTCTGCGAAACCCAGGGTTCCGACAGCATTGCCATGGCCATGCTCAAGTTTGATTAGGTCCGTGACAACAAAGGATACCGCCGAGTTCATAAACACTAAAAAGGCGATGGAGAAGGGACAAACGGCTAGCAAGTAGGTGGCCGTCTGCAGCCGGCTCTGGGAGATCATGATTCACCGGCAAACTTGCATTCCTTTGATGGCTCGACGACAATCTCGATAATGTGCCCCTGAAGTTAAACAATCCTGTACAAGAATATAATCTGCACAACAGGATGCCTTACGCATCCTTTTGTAGCTCTATTGGCGCGGGTTTGATGATGACAGTCGAAAGCTGAATGCTGGGAGGTTGAAGGTTGCAAGTTTGATGGAGCTGAAAGTCGATGCTGACAAAGCCAAAACATCCTTATCAGATTGTGATTACTAATGAAAGCTGAGTCATCAATACTCTATCAGATAAGCAAAGTGTCCACTTCGAGCAAAAACAACGACGAACAAGCAAACTACGTCAAAAAGGAGCCAGGCTGGCAGGATGCAGCAGACGGACAACACTCTTTTGGGCTTGCTTCACTGGATACACAGTTGAGAGGAGTGACTAGGACGCTCTCTCGTCTCGGACGACGGCCCATTTCAGCCATGAGATATTGACATCTCTAGTCTAACCAACGCCATAGCTAGCTTCAACGACTGCATGGTTGTCTTGTTATTTTGCGATTCCATCTAGATCACCATCCACTATGAGGCTGGCTGCTTACACTGGGGTATGCTAATCGCTCTTCGCAAACCATCCAGCCTGCGTGGAATTGTTACTAACACCCGCTTAAACAGACTTCCATAGTCCTCGCCGCGGGGGTAGCCTTGCGAGCGCTACACCAACGCTCAAACTTCTATTCTGCCGCTGTTTTCCTTTCCCAGAATAATGCGAATCTCATGGTATGGATGGAACCGGCTCAGGCGTTTGGAATATGGCGAGCGGAGGAAGAGCTAGCCCGTTGAGAGAGATGGATGCTAACGGCTTCGCTTCTTCTATAGATCCTGACGAACCTATGCCTACTTATGTCCGGTTACACTCTCTTTGGCCTCCAGAGGCTTCTGTATGGCCCGTTACGGCAGATTGAAACCGAACAACTGTACGAGAAGGCATGGTTTGCGGTTACTGAGACGTGTCTGGCCATGACGATCTTCCGGGGCGAACTAGGAGCTTGGTTCATGGTCATGTTCGTTGCCTTGCTTGCGGGAAAGATCTGGGGATGGATCGGTGAGGGTAGGGTAGAAATCCTTGAACAGCAACCACCGGCCAATCCACGCTTATTCCACACCCGACTCGCTGTGTCATTGATTATATCAGTACTATTCAACTCGCAGATGCTCGAATACGCCATCAAAACGGTTTTGCGGCAGGCACGGCCCGATATGATGGTAATGTTCGGCTTCGAATTTGCTGTCCTTACAATACTCTCTACTTCGACCATGGCTAGATATACTCTTTCGCTGGCGGAGATTTATATCACTCGACAGCAGAAACAGGCCAAGCTAGCGGAGCGCAGAGCAGAGATCCGAGCGGAGAGGGAACGAATTCTTCGCCAACAGGCTGCCTCAGGTCTTCCGGCTCCCAATGCGGACAATTTACCAAGTGAGGATGATATAGATGAAATGGAGCTGGATGTTTCAGGATGGGAAGAAAAGGGTCGATGGGTGTTCTACCTGGACCTTATTACCGGTAAGGATTGATTATCCAGCCCCAGAACTGACTTCATAAGCTGACATTTCAATCACCTGGCAGACTTTCTAAAGCTGGTAGTATATCTCTCATTCTTCGCCATCCTATTCAGATTTTACGGACTTCCAATCCATATTCTTAGAGATGTGGTTGTGACGATGAGATCTTTTGCCAAACGTATTATCGACTTCATCCGGTATCGAAACGCTACCCGCGATATGAACCAACGATATCCTGATGCAACTGCAGAGGAGATAGCAAGGGAGGATGTCTGTATTATATGTCGTGAGGAGATGCAGCCTTGGATTCCTGCGCCAGCAGCAAATGATGGAGCAGCTGCTCCTGCTCGGCGAACCAGGCCAATTCCCGAAAGACTACGCGCGAAAAAACTCCCATGCGGCCACTTACTTCATTTTGCCTGTCTACGAAGCTGGCTAGAGCGGCAACAGAATTGTCCTACCTGTCGACAGCCGGTCACTACCGGCACCCAAGGAAATGCTAGACCATTTGCAGGGCGTGGTGCAGCGGCTGGAGGACAAAGAGCAGGAGACCAGCAACAAGGCGGGAACGAAGCAGGTGCTGCAGACGGAGAAATCCGACGCCGTATGTGGTTTCTTAATTTTGGTCCAGTCCGCATTGGATTTGGAGCGGGTCGTGGCGACATGCTACAGAATATTGATATGGGCCAGGGGATCCACGGTCAAGCTGCACAGGCACCGGCTGCAAATCAGAACCAGAACCCACCTCCTGGGGGACAAGCGCCGCGGACAGGTTTTGGATTTGGCATTGACCGTCCGATTGCTGGAAACACGCCCGGTTCTACTTCCGAGTTTAACCACAGGGATGTGCAGCAGGTCACCCAACAGCTTGAACATCAAGTGATGCAGGAGATAAACAACCTCACAAATACTGCGGAACAACTACAGGTCATACGAGCTCTACATTACGAACTGATTCGGCTCCGCACTGTGCAGAGCAACGCCTCGGCTAGTACCCAGAATACCACCAGCCCTGGGTCCTCTAGGGTTCAGCCAAATACCACTCAAGCACATCCTCTCACCGCCCGTACGACCCCCTCGGGTACAAGCCATTCGACGACCATACGTCCTAACTATAGCCAGTCATATACTGCTACAAACCCTCATCTTACTTCGATACCTTCAGGCGATCCACGTCTTCCCGAAGGGGTTTCCATCCCACCAGGATGGACTCTGGTGCCCCTGCAACGCACGTTACCGTTAAATCCACCAATAGGCCCTCACAACACGGCGGCAGGAAGCGCTAATGCAAACATTCCAACCGCAACATCACCATTATCATCATCATCTGCTCCTCCATCGGCCTCAACGTCCCCATTTCCAAATCACAACCACACGACAGCTACAATCACTTCTCACACAGTCACCCCGGGCCAGGAAAACGGGAATATCGGTGTGTCAAGCACCGGTCCTGCAAGCCCACCTGAGTTTTTTACGTCCGGCACTACACCGCCGCAGTCTTCTCAATATACTCCAACTATAACTCCTCCACATGATACTACTAACAACACAGCTCCGGCACCATCCTTGCCAAGCACTTCACCCCAGCGAGAGCCCCATGGCCTACCCTCCCGTGGAGCTTCTCAATCCCCAGAGGAAACCCACGAGAACAGGTCACTATTCAACAACCCATCGGCACGTAGCTTCCCTGAACAAGCCGAACATGACAGAGAAGACGCAGAAAGTGAAGAAGACGAGAACGAAGGCGAAAACGACGAAGAAGGAGATGATAATGACAGTGACGACAACGAGAACGATAGTGAAGGAGATAATAGTACGCACAGCTCTGTGCCCAAGCAAAAGGGCCGAGCAGCCACTGTGGAGGACGAAGCGGAGGATGATTAGCCAGATGTATCTATCTCCGGTAGCGGTCCATCCAATGAGCGCCCCTTCATGTAACATCGTTTGTCTTCTCTTCGCTATGGAGTACTTTGGAGCCTTTAATAACACCTATATAGCTGTTCATAGTACCCTCTGTAGCTCCGGCGTTATTATTATCATCGTTATCATTAATATTATTATCAGGGTGGAGCGCCGTTTATTTTAACCTCGGCCCAGCTTCGACTCTTCTTCTCCCGCACATCACATCCACCGGCAGACGAACTAAGCATCAACAACCTCCCCAGCAGCGCTGGAACACGGCGCATGGAGTTCCACCACCGGAGCAGGGATGTCGAGCACACGGTCTCTCCTGGCGTCCTGGAAGGCTGACTTCTTCCTCCCCTGCTGAAGGAAAAAAAGCGACCCTTTCGCTTCAGCCCGTGAGCAACTTCGAGCCCTTCCCTGCACACCGTCGACCTTGAGGATGCTTGATTCCTGCGAGTGCCGCAACTGAGCCAGGCTATTGGGTATATGGCAGCTGGCTGTTGGCGAAGAATGGTCCTGAAGATGCAGAATACCCAGTCGGATGCTGCCCGTCGAGCTTGTTGTGCCTTCGAGAGGGGTGGGGGACCAGCCTGCACCGGCGATCACCCGCATGCTTGGGAGCTGGAGGGGAAGAAAGAGGCAGAGAAGCAGAGGCGGTAACGGTAGCAGCGCAGGAAGAAGAGGAGAATGAGTGGACGGGAGAATGCGAAGGAGGAAGACAGAGAGAAGGGTATAAAATGAGCTCTGCTGTCCCCTTTCGTTGAGGGCTGACCAGAGACAGAGCAGCCTTCATCTTCACTCCCAAGCTACAGCATCGCCAATACTCAATCATGCAGCTCCGTGTGGCCCTTTGCTTGCTCCCCCTCGCCGTTCGGGCGGCCAACATTGTCTCCTCCAACGACGATGGCTGGGCTGAGGTGAACTTGCACACCTTGTACAATGCCTTGACCAACTCAGGACACAGCGTGGTTGTCTCTGCGCCAGCTGACAACAAGAGTGGCACTGGTAAGCATAATGCTAGTTATGGGAGGTCGTTATAACGAGACTTTCCAGTAGCTAACGAAGAGCTTGCTCGATGTTAGGCTCCTCGGATGCTAACCCAACCCCCCGTAACACTCCTTGCGAGTTCGACTCTTGCCCAGCTGGTAGTCCTGCCGTTGGCTACGACCAGAACAACCCACGATTCAACTATGTCAACTCTTTCCCCGTCACCTCGATGAGATATGGCATCCAGAACGTCGCCCCTCGCTTCTTCGGCGGCCGCCCAGACCTTGCCGTTGCCGGTCCCAATGTCGGCGCCAACCTGGGCCGAACCGTCCAGATCTCCGGTACCGTGGGTGCAGCCACCGAGGCTGCCCTTGAGGGTGTTCCCGCCATTGCTTTCTCTGGCAGCGTCGGCCATCTAACCGCCTACTGGGACTATACCCCGAACTATAGCGAGGTCTACGCTACCCTCGCCGCTCAGGTCACCAACGCCCTGCTGCAGAATGCTAAGCCAATCCTGCCCCCCGGTATCTTCCTCAACGTCAACTTCGGCGCCGTTTCCGACTATGACTGCACCAGCCCTGATGACTTCAGCTTTGTCCTCACCCGCATCCTGCCTACCTCCGGGAACCCCGACGTGAACATCTGCGGTAACGGCGGTCGCCTGCCCACCGAGTCGGACATTGTGAAGAGCGACGGATGTTACGTTAGCATTTCTGTGGCTACTGCCAGAGGTAAGAGGGATGCTGACTCCTCTGCTTAGGAGTTTGTGGTGAACAAACTAGGCTCTATCTTGAGCTGCTAAGCTTGTACTTGTAGCTTCAGCCTGAACCCCCCAAAATGATGTTAGCATGACCATATTAATGTAATTACGGAGTATTTATTGCAATATGAGCAGATCTAACTCCATGTTTATATTTCTCTGTGCGATGTTATATGGAACGAGTCCAAATGCCGCGAGCAGCCAATCAGAAGCCTCGCTCACGGCCGCCATCAAAAAGCCGTCGATAGTCAAAAGCGACGGCAAAGCTTTGCTCTTGACCCAACCAACCAGGCGTCCGCTCGAAGAATTGATAACAAAAAACAATGGCGTCCTTCAGAGTCGGCCTGAGCTAGCGACCCTTAAACCTTTTTATGTTGTTTAACGGAGTGTGAGAGAGTGTGCCTCAGGACGGAGCAGCGGAGGCTGGTGCAGGTGAAACCTCCAGATCTGCGTCATCCGGTGGAGAGCTTACGAGTAAACCGGCCGCCGCCGCGGCAGGGCCGTCTTTGTGGCTGCAGGCGACGTACTCTGTCCTCATTCTTCTCCTTTGTCAAGATACGAAGTACTCAGGTACACGACGACGACCGCAAGACGAGAATTGCCCTCCACACAGTCTTTATATCCGGATCGCGGGCGGTTGGTTCCCAGGGGTGGAGGCTCAGCTAACTTAGCCTCCTTCTGCCCTTAATGCTGAAGAAGCCTAGTTAATTAATTAGCTGGCCAGACAGTCTCCACAGCGATCTATAATTCCAACTATCCGGCCTTGTCTCGCCTGGGTTGCCGATAGGCAAGTCGTGTGCCGCTGTCTGCTGGATGGATACAAGCGGACTTGCTGTCATGTTTGAGGTTAGAGACCCTGTTTCTGCTTATGCCGTTGAGCAAGGAGGCCTTGGATCATCGCGGAGATATACGAGCCTATTCGTCACCGGAGTGCATCTGCATGGATTCTCCCAGCATCACGCAACGTTCATATACTTCTCGTTCTAGGGCTCTGATAACAATACATGCTGTACATACTCCGTACCCCCGACTGACTTGAGGAATGTACCCAACGATCAGTCATTAAATGCCGGCCAATTACGTTGGCACTCACGGCCCATGAAGGCTTACAAAGTGGCCCATATCCGACAACCGGCAGCGCTGATGATGGCCTCGAAATGCTTTTGTCCTGGACGATCCACAGGGTCATCCATACACATATGCCACTCTGCGTGCTTGGCTATCATCCGCTGGCCCATACTCTCCCGTCCTTTAATCGCTGTGGAACCAGGAACCATGCCCTTTGGGACATGCGGGACTTTCGCCTCCTCGATGGGTTTTCACCCCCATCGGCGATTTTTCTCCCTTTTTATAATAGGGGCTGGTTTCCCCCCCGTCATTATTACTATTCTTACCCGCTGCTTGTTTTGACAAGAAGGACGGGAAGTTGTTCGTTTTGTATATTTATTTTATTTTTATTTTTATTTATTTTTCTTTTTGGTTTCGTCGCTTGCATGGTATTGATTGCTTGACGAACAACCATGATCTCCTTAATCCCAAAGGCAGGGATCCAGTTACCTATAGTCATCTTTCTACTTATTCTTACTCTTATAATAACCAGCCAGCGGCTCTCCGCATCAGTACCACAAATAAAGGTAAGCTGGGTCTCCTTCCCCGCAGAGTGAAGCTCTCCTTAAAAGCTGGCCTTGCTAACACCAGTTCAAAGGGATGGACAGGTTCAAATAAGGCCCAGCATAAGGCCCCAGTAGCACCCACTCCAATTACAGCAGAAGATGTCTTTATCATCTCCAACTTTACCGCTGGAACCCCGAAGCCACCGGGGTCAAACTATACGAAAGCCCTTATTGTCCCTCGATTACGAACAGAAAGGGTCGACTGGATCAACAGCCTCGAGGATATCAAGAAGGAGATTTATGTCGTTGACGACCCACTGTCGTTTCCTCGAATCCCCAAAAACAAAGGCCGGGAGGCCATGGTCTACCTAACATACCTTATCGACAACTATGACAACCTGCCAGAGATCATGATATTCATGCACGCGCATCAAGAGGCCTGGCACCACGAAGAGCCCCTAAATCGAGATGCTGCGGAGATGGTGAGACGGCTAAGCATTGAACGAGTAGTCAGGAATGGCTTCATGAACCTACGGTGTGCGTGGGCACCCGGCTGCCCGGGCTGGATAAATCCTCATAACACCCAGGAAGATTCGGCGAAGCCAGAAGAAGCTAGCGTCCTCAAAGGCTGGAAAGACATTTTCCCTTCCATACCGATCCCAGATGTTATCGGCGGCCAGTGCTGTGCCGAGTTTGCCCTCTCTCGCGAAAGGGCCCAGGCAATCCCTCGATCTCACCTTATCTACTACCGTGACTGGCTGCTTCGCACGAATCTAATTGATTTCTACTCCGGCCGCGTATGGGAGTATCTCTGGCATATCATATTCACCGGACAGTACGTCTATTGCCCCGCCGAGCGAGTGTGTTTTTGTGACGGCTACGGTCTCTGTTTCGACAATGACAAGCCGTTTCAAGAATTCAAGAACTTGGGAAATATCCTCTACGGTCTGCGACTGGAGTTGGACCACTGGCGCAAGAAGGAACAGGAGGTAGCAAGCGCGAAAAAGGAGAAGAATTTCACTGCTCTGGCTAAGATGGAGGTCCCTAGGATGACTAGGAAGCAGCAGATAGAGCAGGAGATCCAGCGGAAAAGGGCCGTGTTTAATGAAATAAGGAATGCAGCATTCGCTCGAGGACGGGATCCTCGCGTCAGGGCTCGGATTGCTGGTCGACCGTGGAAGGAAGGTGACGGCTTTTAATTCAAGAGGACCACCTTTTTTTTTTTTCCTTTTTTTTTTTTGCATTCATCCAGCATGTTCACTGTTATATTTCAAAACTCATCTTTACCTTCTTTATGTATAAATAAATATACCCTTTGATGTTGCTTTTTCAATAGATCATTCATCTTTTCGTCTTTTCGTCTTTCGTTGTCGTTGCCACCATCTTATCTTATCTTATGACGTAATAAGAGTCAATCACGTGATTTGTTTACATAATTTGTCTCGAAGACAAAAAATTCAAACATCGAGAAATTTTTTTCCTCTTCAAGAAGGCGCGACCAAACAACACAAACAACCCAAACGCCCAGGCCAAGCGGCTCAACAAACTCCGCCGTTGGCAGCTGCCTAATATAGAAATATAGATCGGCAGGCGTTAGGCGCCGGCAAGCGCCAGCACAGCAGGAACATACCAGAGATACCAGAGATACCAGGGATACCAGGCACTCGCCACACGCTCAACGTCTGCGAGGACTGTAGCATATTTGGCAAAGTTGCCGGTAGAATAAGGTACGTCGTCGCTGCGACTTTGGGTGCGATGGCAATGGCAAAAACACAGCGCCGCAAACGACGTAATGAACGTTGACGATGTGTATTTTAATGTTTCTGCTCGTCATTTGCTTCGTGTGCAAATGCCGGATTTCACACACTGCATCAATTGTCTGCTAACAAATGGATAGGTACCTTCATACATTAGATATTGAAGTGCTCTGTCAGGGTGTCATGCCACTTGGGCCACAGCAAAACACCAGTGCTGAATTTGTGAGCCATGCACCTCAAGCACAGGCCCAGCAGCAGCAGCCCCAGCAGCAACAGCATATTGAAGGGAACGCACCCCACCTAGGCAGCAACAGTGTTGGGGTACCCCCGGGTTATCCTACAGATAATCAACTGGCCGGTCTTGTTGAAGCTGCCACAGCTGCTGCTGGTGAGGACGAAAGCTGGGATCAGAACGATGCAGGTGATATGATGGCTACCGGTCATGGACGGGGTATCCAAAACCACCTGGAAAACTATAGTGTTGGCATGCATTTAGATGAAAACGGTTTCGCAACTGCCGGCCCGACCGGCCATTCCTTCGGAAGTCTCCCAGGAGGAGAGTCATCAGTCAGCGGCGGTGGCAGGCAAGCGCCACCCGGCACTGTAACCGCAAGTGTGCGAAAACGCAAACGTAACCAGAACAACGTCGACCCTGCAATGACTTCTGCGACGACGAGATTCAGATTTGGAGAGGGAGAGGAAAGTAGCATGGCCCAAGACGGAGCTGGGGTGCAGGTACCCGAAACCGACGGATCTTCTTTGGATATTAGAGAGATGCCTCCGCAGCGAGTGATATCGGATGCGCGGGCAGCCGGTGTCCATTCTGCCGTTGCCCTCTTTAGGCAACCGTCAGCATCAAGCAAGAAGGCTACCCGCCCACCAATGTCCAAGATGTTCACTTCCTTGGGACTATCTCCAGAGAACTTCCTCCATCTGCAGGCTGCTGCAAAGCAATACATGTTGGACGAAAATCACCCTGAACGGCGCGACTGTGTCGGCCAGAGAGGTCGTGGCGATACGGAGATGGTCAAACTCCGGCTTTGGAGCTGTGTACGAGACTTCCTAGACCGAGAAGGGAACGGTTTACGATACTTTGGAGAACATGTCGAGAATGATGGTGCCAGCTCAGATAGACTGATCTGGCCTAGAGACGATCAGAGAATCATCTCTCTTGTCACTCCTCTGCTCCGTCGAATGGTCACTAACGAACGACAGCGCCAATATGCCATCGAGATTCGAAAGGGAGGGAACTCTGAAGATAAATCGAAGCGAAATTCGGGATCCACCACTAACCCCATACCTGATAGCGCTGCACGCTATCATCAGCCACCTCCCAGTGGCACAGCTGAGCTCGGAATGCTGGGTCTCATCAGGAACGAATACCCTACCTATCAAACGGACTGGGACTCAGTCGCACGAGCATACGAGATGTATAATCAAGACTACCGCCTGGATAGCCTTGGATCAATCTCTGGCCTGCCTCAATCAGATTGGTGGGGACTAGTTGCTGCTATAGACTGCCACTATCAAATTGACCATGGTGGTGATGCAACGCAGTGTACCGATAGCTGCCAAGAGTGCACTGTCAACCATCTAATGTCATCTGAATCAATGTCGGAGGTGAACTTCCGGATCAGCGGTGAAGAAGACATTGCTGCGCGGAATTACTTGTAAGTTGAAAACTCGCCCTGTGTTGGACAAGATGTATATTTGCTCTGATATTAACCGGGTATGTTCCCCAATATATAGCGCAACTGGTATTACCCGTGATGCCACTCGCATCGTGAAAAACTATCTTCTGGAGCACCCAAATATCCAACCGGCTAGTACTGAGGCCCAGGATCCTCAGTTCCCAACATCCGAGGTGGTACCTCAGGTCCCTATACAGGTACAGCCTGGATTGGACCAGCAACAACCACAGCATCAACAATCTGCTTCAGATGCTTTACCAGTTACTCTATCCATCAACATCATACAAAATGAGGACCATAAACGCATAGTCCCTCGTTTTCAAGTTCCCGCCAGCCAATGCACTGACTTTGATACTCTACACGGCACCATCCGTCAGTACTACCACGGGCAAAACAATTCCCAGGCTCCACAGAATATGCGCATCAGAGTATGGCTGGACGATGGTCTCCAGTTGATACTTAATGATTCTCAGTGGCTAACAGCCTTGGTCACAGCAAGCGAGATCGAATGGATGGACAATGAGTTGAAAATCATTGTTGATAGAGTCGATGGCGCTGCTAACTAAATATGAGAAAAACAGTACC
>NW_003315575.1:14851-65636 GCF_000151505.1 Trichophyton verrucosum HKI 0517
GGAATTTGCTTTCATTTTGATGTATATTATTAACTGACAAGTACGCAGCTTGGTTTTGAATTTTTGTCTATCGGGCATGGTTTGGTGTTGGTGTTTCTCTCGATCTTTTGTAATCTCATGAAAAGCTCCGGTTTCTTCTGGTTTCATACGTTACATGTTCGTTGCCAAAAGTAACTGTACTATAATTAACCTAATACTAACAGTTGCTCAATGTTATACATGTGTATACCTGAGTTTAACCTGGAATCCTCTATTTGAAGGGTGATAGGTATCTAGGGTAAAAAAAGAAGAAAAGAAAAATAGCATATACTCCGGATCCCATCATCACCTCATGATACAACAATTTCATCATGTCGTTCTCCCATAAGGAACTTCAGGCAGGCCTCACAGGATACCCGACCGCAATATGGACACCAAAAAGCTACCCGCTGAGTCCCCATCGAGCATCGACCACATCTCATCGGCTTCTGAATCATCTCCCATTCGCCTCCATACATACATCCGTTCTGCTTGGGTATATCTCGTTTCCTTGGGGCTTCTCGCTTGTATCTCCGTCTGGCCTCCCTGATCTCCTCTTCATGTCTTCGGCTTTCTTCTTCCTCGGCCTCTTCTCTTCTTCGCCAAAGCCTCATCACCTCCGTTGCCTCCTGATCGTCTGTCCCCCACCGGGCTGCTTCCATATCATGTTCCTGTCGAGCATGCTCTTCTTCAGCCTTTCTCTTCGCTTTCTCTTCTTCTTCTCGCTCCTTTCTTATCTCTCTCTTCACTCTTATAATTTCACTCTCCGTAAGCTGGTATGAGGCTTCACACCTTCGTACGTTTTCCTCCTGTTTCTCAAGAAAGCTGTGTTTAAGTCTGAGGGCAGCCATCCTGTCAAGCCGTGTACGCTGAGCTTGTTCCTTTCGTTCTTCAAGCTCTTGAATTTTTCTCATGGAAAGGCGATGTGTCTTTATTTTTCCTATAGAAGCTATGTTTTCCGTTGCCCGATCCATTTCTTTAGATAGTCGTGCCACTTCATCCTGCAGTCCGCCGAGTACTCTCCTCGCTTCAAGAAAATCATCCTTTTGACTTGCTCTTTTGGCTCTTAGTTGCTGCAGTGTTGCCTTGAAGTCTTCCGTGTGTTTTTTGGCAGTAGGGTCATGGCTAACTGGGCGTCTCTTTGGGACGGTCTTTAGGTCTATTTTTATTTTTGTTCTTGAGTCTTGCTTTATGTCAGGCTTTGGCTCTGGTTTTAGATCTGGTTTTGGATCCGGCTTTCGATCCGGCTTTGACTCGGGATTCGCATTTGGCCTATGACTTGGCTTCTCCTCTGTTTTATGATCTGGCTTCGATGTTGGCCTTGACTCCGCTGCTGGAGCAGACTTGGGATCTGAATTACCATTTGTCCTTGGGTCTGCTGTCGGGACTGTATTCTGCTCTGCCTTTGGAGCAGAAGTTTCAGTCTGTCCGGCAGACCGCTTAATAGATGGGTATCTCAAGTCATACGCCCGGCGGGCATCAGCATCAAACAAATTCGAGTATGCTTCTTGAATCTAAATAACCGGCCAGCAGGTTAGATGGTTGCTCGATTCGTGAATAGCCGGAATAGGTGTGACGGACCAGCTGGAATTCAGATGTCGCATCCGGATTAGTTGGATTCTTATCCGGATGTTTGATTCTTGCAAGGCGCCTATAGCTGGCTCTAATCGACGCAGCGTCTGCCGTCTGCTCGACCTCGAGAATCGCATAGTAGTCATGGGTTGTTCGAACTGGGGCCATTCCAGCTTTCGGCCTGCGAGATGGATTGTGGCTGGGGGTCTGTGTTTATCGGGTTTACGCCTCCGTCCGTCATTCACCGGCTGCT
Source organism: Trichophyton verrucosum HKI 0517 (assembly GCF_000151505.1). Taxonomy (NCBI): domain Eukaryota; kingdom Fungi; phylum Ascomycota; class Eurotiomycetes; order Onygenales; family Arthrodermataceae; genus Trichophyton; species Trichophyton verrucosum. The sequence continues at coordinate 16,695 of NW_003315575.1, forward strand.
GCTGGAGGATGCTGGCCGGTCAGTTATTACTTCATACTCTGCCTAGCACAGGAGCTTCTCAATTTTCAACTGAAATTTTCAGCGTCTCCACGGCCGCTTGTGGGCTTTAACGCCATCCTATGAAGAATTCTCATCTTGCCGGGCTGGAAATAGGGCCGATTTTTGATGGCTTCTTCAGGTTGCTGCAGCGACTGGGGTTGCGGTGATTGGCGGTGGGATTCATGCATCTAAGATCAGCCTCCAATCAGCAGGGGTATATAAGAAAAGTCGGAGAAGATTTTTGCATTGTTAGGCAGCGAGACGCTCCATATGTGCCCATAGTAATGCTGGGGAGCTCGCAGTCAGGCCTCGTTTGTCCATGGCTGTCTCTTCTGTCGTTAATTAACTATTACTGACGGTTAACTGGGATCTCCGCCTCTCTGCTAGAGGTAGTTAAAGGTCGCCAACGGGTATGAATACATTTGGCCCTCAGCATAGCCTTGTACTCCCACACCAGAAGCAACGCGGGACGTTTGCTTCAAGTGCTGCGGTTCATGGGATCACTACTGTCCCGCATGCATGTACAACGCCCGGAAGTTGCCCTTCTACCTCGTGTCCGGCCGACCCGAGGCGCCTGTGTCTCGCCAACCGGAGCCTTTGCCTCGCGCCTGTCAAGATATCGAAAGCAGTGGCACTGGCATTGACAGAGACCAGCAAGGATACCCATAGCTCGCTAAGCCGTCTCATTGTTCTTTGATATGAACTTTTTATCCGCCTGATAGTTATGGGCGAGGCAAGTGATTGTTGCTCTGATCGACCTGCCATTGGTTGCGGGTTACCGGCTCAGGGCGTATATTTTAATCAAGCCTGGGGGTATACCTCTTGTATACTCTTATTTACCCATAACAGTTCATTATGCCCTTGAGTCAAGGTCACAAGGCCGCCAGATACCCAGTGAAGTCGTAGTTTGTGCACCGATCTCTATTAGGGGAAGATCCGATTTGATATCATACGCCTTCGGAGCAGTGGAAGCAGCTCGGCTCGTTATATTGCCCCCTGTTTACTCCCCTTATTCCTGGAGCTATATACCTCTGGAAGATCTCATACAAATACAAATACCACCCTCAAGACGAGATGTTACGAACCACCTTCACTGCTCCATGGCGCACAGCAATTCATTACTCTACATTGATCAAGAGCCATTGCTCCAAGTTCTTCCTGCAGAACCGGCAATCGAACCATGTATTCCTCTTCAGCTTACATATTTACCCAGTCTGGAGCAACCTTTATACGTTGTTCGTGAACAGCCATCAGAGCAAGCTATCCAGTACCAAGGGATTATACCAATTTACACCGGACAGTGTCCTATTTGCCAGGCACTCCACGACAGAAGCTACACCTACCAGTATCTTATACCAGTCGAGGTTGACGTTAGAAATGGTAAGAGTCTATCGAATTAAGAGGAAACGGACTTTGAAGCTTTAATAACAGAACTTGGCTATAGAGTTTATCCCCGTTTACTGTGGGAAACATATCCAATTGACAACTGGCGAAGGAATTGCTTTGTCATATCCTCCCGTTCACAACAATATCACATTTGTTCAATCAACGGTGAACTACCCTAATCATGTAATGTTGAATAGAAATGAGGCGTGTCATCAGTCTCGTCCGTTTACCCCAAAGATAAACCAGAGGGGACATAGGAGACGAACGAGGGTACATCACCAACCAAAACAGCTTCACAAACTAGAAACGGACGGAGCAGAATCTAGAATCTGCAAAGCACCCGATTTTGCAGTGAAAAACCGTCACAAGTCAACTAAAAGCCCCTCATCAATACCTTTCTCGCGGGCCCCAACATTGGCAGAGAGCCCAGCACCGATACACACTGACAAGGCGAATGTCATACCACCTCAGGCACACTCCAATTCAACGAAACATTCTACTAAAGAAGCCCTGAGGTCCTACGATACAGATGAGAAACGAACGTCTGTACGGCAAGGGGGGTATAAAAGCGCAGGAGCAGAATCGATACTCTCCTGTTCTACAGATAGCACAAAACTTGGGATTATACCACCACATAAACTCGCAGTCCCTCGAAATCCACACACACCATCTGAAACTAGGCCTAGGGTAACGGGTCGAAGTTATGATACTACTAAAAAGGGCGGGAAGATGGGATGGTTGAGATTCTGGAGGAGCTGATCTATGAAGTTGGCCCACGTTACCAACGAATAATAGTAATACATAGCCCCTGGTGCTCCGGATTGGTTAAGCCTGCCAACACGGCATGGATGTTTACAGATACACGACTACATAGAAAGCTCATAAGTTTAAAATCATAATTGCATTCAATGTTAATGTAAACTCAGAAGCTTGAGGTCTAATTTATATCTTGAGTTTCTCCAGCTCGCGAATTTGTTCTTCAAGGCGAGCAGCCTCACCCTGAGCATCCACCAGCTTCTTCTCTTCAAGTTCTCTAACCTCAGGCTTGGCCTTTTCTTTCCACTGAGGGGCAGTGATGATAGCTTGCTGCTTCTTGATGGTTTCCTGTAGCTTCAAGAGACTAGCCTTGGCTTTTTCTTCCTGCTCTAGCCTGACCTCATCCGACACCTGGAGATACACAGCTGCTTGGGCACCGACGGGCGAAACAACACAGCCTGGTGGAGGGGTTCGGTTGTCGGCATCAAGCACAGTCAGCTCGCCGATGTTTTTGCCACTCAAGGATTTGATGCTGATGGCTTCTTCGGAAATGGACTTGTGGCTAGTAGCGTCGTATGCCTGGATGAGAATGTCTCCCTTTGTCTTCACGTCGTATTCAGCGAGGATACTTCGGATAGCCTTGGAGGTGCTGAGGATCAGCTCATAGGCGGTCTCGGCGGCAGGGTCATCGAACGAAGCGTTGTACTCTGGGTAGGCAGCCTTCATGATAGAAATGGTTTTGTCTCCAGGACGTCTCGGGAGACGCTGCCATAGCTCTTCGGTCACGAAAGGCATGACTGGGTGGATGAGAGTCAAAGCACCCTCCAGCGCGGTATAGAGGGTCTCCTTGGCAGATTGCTGAACGGCTGGGTCTGTGTCGGGCTGCAACAGCGACTTGGAGTTTTCGATGAATACATCACACAGTTGACTGTACCAGTACTGGTAGATTGTGTTGGCGGCAACGGAGAACTCGCGGTTTTCCAGGGCTTCGTTAGTGACCTTTGCTGCCTGGTTGAACTTGTGCAAGATCCATCGTTCGGAGAGGGACTCCTTTCCAGTCTTGGTGGGAGTGGCCTGGGGTTGGAAGTCATCCCCTAGTTTACCAAGGACGAACTTGGTGGCCTGGTAGATCTTGTTGCAGAACCTTCTGTAACCGTGAATCACCTGAATGTCGAAGTTGATATCACCGCCTTGAGAGAAACAAGAGCGTTAGTGGGCTACCTCATATACAAGCATCTATCGGAAAGGAGAAAAGAGATTTGTTTAACTTACCACCAGTGCTGTATGCGAGCAGCGAGAATCGAAGGGCATCAGCACCGCACTCTGGGATACCCTTAGGGAAAGCTTTCTTCTGGAATTTGGTTGCGATGGCGACTTCCTTCTCCGCAAGATTGCCTTCTAGCAGCTTATCATGCAGCTTTTGAAGAGAAATACCGTTCATGACATCGATGGGGTCGACGACATTACCTAGTGACTTGGACATCTTGCGACCTTCAGAATCTCGGATGAGAGAGTGGCAGTACACCTCCTTGAATGGAACCTGTCCGGTCATCTTGATTCCGAGCATAATCATTCGAGCGACCCAGAAGAAGAGAATGTCCCATCCGGTTTCCAAGATAGATACGGGGTAAAGATTCTCAAGGTCATGCGTCTTCTTTGGCCATCCAAGAGTAGAATACGGCCATTGACCAGAAGAGAACCATGTATCTAGGACATCAGGGTCCCTTTTCAGAACAAATTTCTTCCCAGGGAATTTCTTCTCTGCTTTAGCTTTAGCTTCCTCCTCCGTACGACCAGTTACCCAGAGGTTACCATCAGCATCATCGCCTTTCTCGCCTTCAATATCAACGAAGTAGGCGGGTGCTTGGTGACCCCACCAGAGCTGTCTTGACAAACACCAATCGTTGATGTTGTTCATCCACCGATAGTAGCTCTTCTCGGCACTCTCGGGGCGGATGATGATCTCTCCGCTTTCAACGGCCTTGATGGCAGGCTTAACAAGCTCAGTCATGTTCATCCACCACTGTGGTTTCATGATGGGCTCGATGACATCGCCAGACTTGGCACACTGTGGTACTTTCATGGGGTTGTTCTCCCATTTCACATAAAGACCCTTCTCCTTTAGTTTCTCGATGACCTGGTAGCGGGCGTCGAAACGTTTCACTCCAGCGAAGGGGCCGGCGTTTTCGTTAAAAGTACCATCATCATTCATGATGGAAATGAACTCAAGATTATTCTCCTTTCCACGAATGTAATCGTTGAAGTCGTGTGCTGGTGTGATTTTGACAGCACCAGTACCGAATTCGGGATCGACCTTCTCGTCTGCAAAGATTGGTAGCAATCGGTCCACGAAGGGATGCTTAACTTTCATTCCAATAAACTTCTGGTATCGCTTGTCGTCAGGGTGGACAGCTACACCGGTATCACCAAGCATTGTTTCAGGTCGAGTAGTTGCAACCTGGATCTTTTCATCCGTGCCATCGATCTCATACAGGAAGTGAGTTAAAACACCGAATTCAACTTTTCTGGAATACCCAGGGACATCCAGCAAAGTGCGACCTTCGAGGTCACGATTTTCGACCTCAAGGTTTGATAGGGAAGTGTTCAAGGCAACACACCAGTTCACAAGACGATTTCCACGATAGATAGTGCCCTCTTCGTGGAGGCGGACGAAGGTCTCGGTGACAGCCGCAGACAGGTTCTCATCCATAGTGAAGGCTTCCCTGGACCAGTCGAAAGAACCACCCAACCTTCGGAGGGAGGCAGTAATGCTGTCGTGGTACTTGTGAGTCCACTCCCAGATCTTGCCCACCATGGCTTCCCGCCCAATATCGTGTCTGGATTTCTTCTCCGTCTTCCATAGGATCTTCTCAACAACGCTCTGAGTGGAGATACCGGCATGGTCGTATCCCGGGAGGTACAACACGGTTTTTCCCTTCATTCGCTGCCAGCGGATCATGGTGTCCTGGAGCGCCTTTGTCAAGGCATGACCCATGTGGAGAGCTCCGGTCACATTTGGCGGTGGAATCGGAATGACGAAGTATCCAGCCTCTTTCACCTTTCCATCTGGGCCAAACTCCGGCTTGAACAGGTCGCGCTCCTCCCACCACTCGTATCTACCAGCCTCGATAACCTTGGGGTCATAGGCGTCGGTGGTTTTGTCTTTCTCTATCTTTGGCTTCTTCTCCGTAGGTTTCGCGGGGGCAGGTGCTGCAGAGGCCTTCTTCGCAGCCTTTTCGGCAAATTTCTTCAGCTTCTCAGCCTTCTTCCGTTCCTTTTCAACTATACCGAAGCGTTTGAGTCAGAGACTGCATCCGAAGTATACACTACAAGCCACCGCATAAGAAACATGCCACATACGTTCTCTTTCCGATTTTTCCTTTCCACCTTGCGTTCCTGAGCTGTTGTTAGCAGCATCTTGGGCCGGACTGGCTACCCCGCCAGTCGTCGAGTCAGCCGGGGTATCTAAACAGCGAAGACAGGCAAACGTTAGACTCTCGGCCTTTCCCACAGCATCGTATGGACAATTTATGGGTACACATACCAGGAGACTGCGCCGTAGCAAGTGAAGCCATGTTTGCAAATCGAGGTCGAATGTAAATTCCCCTCCGCGCCGAGCGCGCAGCAAGATGTCGGAGTATCGTGGTTTACGGTTTTGCCCGTAACTGTGGAAAAAAAGAAAGAGAGTTTTATGCGTGGGGTAATTAGGCGAGTTAAGGGTCTGTCTGGCCCAGCAAACAGCGCTTTGGTGAGGGGGGATATCGGTCAGGGTCGCAATTGATCCCGGTTTCTCATCTGCTTCTGCTTCTGCTTCTCGAATCTTTTCAATATAGCTTTTTGGTGACTCAAAATTTCCCTGCGACGAGCCTTGGCCGTGTCGTCCAAGCTGACTAAGTTATTATCTAATTAAATTTCAGCCTTACTCATCCGATTCTAATTTTAGGTCCACGGGTATAGTATGGTCATGTGAGAATGCTTGGCTTCATGTGGAACTTTATATCGACGTTGAACTGCATCCAGGAGATAATCAGTGATAACTAACTACTCGGCGATTGATGGTTATTTTTGCGCCAGGAGCCTGGATTTTGATCCGAGGGAGAGCCCCATGGTAATAAGGGTGGTCTCCGGTATTCTTCATACCACAAATGGTCTTCCTCCAACAGGTCATACTTCTCAACGTATTGGTAAACTTCGAGATACATCCACCCAACATCTTCCTCTTCGCCGCCTGTTTCACCATCCTCAAAATCAGGGTGTATAGTGTAATTTCTGTCTTCAGGGTCTCGCGCACCAAAGTGTTTTGCTAGTAACTTTACGACCGGTATGTCCATGTGCTCGACAGACTCCAGGCAAATGTCATCGACAAAAAGGCAAAAATTATATCGAGTACCGAAAACATGTTCTAGCCCCATACTATGAGGATCATTCACGAGCGTCACCTGCAGCCGAGACTCGGTCGGTGTATTAACCATGATATCCGGTAAAGCATTAAACACCCAAGACGTAAAATGGTCACGGATATCGTGAGACGTGGCGCCATCATATTTTGCTTTGTCGTCCATAATAATCATCTCATGCCGAGGCAGTAGGTCCTCCTGCCCTTGATCTTCTAAACACTCGGCCATCTCATCACGTATTCTCTGAAGAATTGTCTGCCAGGCATCCTCATTGTTATACGAGCATCGATAGGTCACAAAGCCCCAAGTAATAGGTTGTTTTAGAGTAATCCTGCCAAGCGACTGCACAATGCCCTTGAAGGCCGGCTGGGGAGGAGCTGATGTTGCCATTTTCCGGTAGATTGTTTTAATAGCCAGATCCGGCGCCACAAAGGCTGTTCAACCAGAGTTGTCAGGCTTAACTCCAGGCTTCTCGGTTTTGCAGATGGTTGTTCAACGTACCTGATATGGAGGGAGGCGGGCTTTCGAACGCCCTTGCATTTGACGAAAAATTGAAGTAACAGTGTTTTCAGGCAGGGTGAAATGTAAATTTTTCGGCTCTGCATAGCGTGCCCCATCGGGGAAGGGCGCTGGTATGTTATAACTACCTAGTTAGGGGGATAAGTTAGGGGGATAAGTTATATAACTATGTCTCGCTCCCTGCACATCATCATTCTTGGCTCCACTGGGATGCGAATAATGCATCTTAAAATAGGTATCGGTTTGCATGCCCTACTTGAAGTTAATTAGTTAGCTGTGGAGTCTTTAGCGCTGCGAACGGACTTTAAAACGATCACCCATCCCATTCTTCCATTGTGGCTTGTTTCTTGCTCCTCCGCTGCATGTTATTTATGTCTCGCCAGCGTGCTAATCTCGCGGTGACTGCATTGCTTTGACTGGGCCGTCGCGCTCTATCGCGATCTGTCGAGTCCGCGCATGATTTTACGGGACACAGCTTTGAGAGCCTGGAACCAGCTCTCAAGGTCGAAGAGGAACATATGCCAGGCTACGAGAAAGGTCTTTTTTACCCCGTTCAAATAGGCCAGGTGTTTAGCTCTCGATACCAAGTACTGTCCAAGCTCGGGTATGGCGCAAATTCTACGGTCTGGTTCTGTTGTGACTTGCTGTATGTCTCCCCGTCTTCCGCCACCAGAAGAGAATGGGTACGGTGGCAGCGAGACTAATCACAATATTAGCCAACGCCGCTATGCAGCTCTCAAGGTTTACATATGCAGTGCTGGAGCCGAACAGGAGTGCAATGTACTGAGGCATCTTGAATCATTAAAGTCGTCCCATCCTGGCAAAGCAAAGGTTCGGACGATGCTCGATGCCTTTACCGCAGATGGACCAAGTGGCCGACACCAATGCTTAGTGCATGAGCCTCTACTGACGAGCATTTCACATCTTCAAGCCTCTCTTCCAAACCAGAGGCTTACCGAACAGGTCTTGAAACTGTTACTCAAAGAGCTTCTAGTAACACTAGACTACCTCCACACCGAGGCTCAAGTCATTCACACCGGTGGGGTTATCATCACCGTCATATCTATCTCATCACCCCCAGGGCGCCAGCTGACTATTTGCAAGATATCCAATCGAAGAACATCATGATCGGCACAAACAAGCCATCTCTTTTCGAGGAATGGAAAGTCCAAGCTGTCCAAGGGCCTACTGCTCGGAAAAATGTACCTGGACATGTTGTCTATCGATCTAGGCGCTACAATATCGAGGAAGGTAGGGGTGCATGGGGCCTACCATTGTTGTCTGATTTTGGCCAAGCTCGTATCGGTCCTGGAGACCATGAGGGTACAATCCAACCAACCCTTTATCGCGCACCCGAAGTTGTTTTGGGCGTGAAATGGGACTCCAAAGTGGATATTTGGAATCTTGGAGCTTTGGTACGTTAAGACGAACGGAGTAGATTTTGGAACCTATCCTGATTGATATGGATTTAAACTACAGATATGGGAACTTTTCGAAAACTATTATATGTTTCAAGATCGTGGCTCTGACGGAGAGTATTCTGAGGCCCACTTGCTAGCTAGCATGATCGCTCTTCTGGGACCCCCTCCAAGTCAATTTCTTAAAAGAAGTGATAAAAGCCTGAGATTCTGGGACGAGTCAGGTAGGAACACTATAAATGAGATGAGAATATGCACATAATGCTAATATATTAACTATAGGCAACTGGAGAGGGCTTGCTGAGATAGCTGATGTTTCCTTTGAGGAGTCGGAGCTTTACCTGGAGGGCCAGAACAAAGATATTTTTATTCAATTTGTGCGGAAGATGGTGAGATGGGAACCAAATGAGAGGCAAACCGCCAGAGAGCTATTAAATGACCCCTGGCTGCTATCGTGACCTGCATACCTATCTATATTTGCGCATACTATCCCCTATCCCCCTCTCCCCTCTGTTGACGGTAAAACTATGTATGAAAAAGGAAGTGGAATGAATTCTTGAGCAGGTTGGAAGGAGCGAAAGGTTACTCTTCTCCGGAATAAAGGAACTGTTTGAATAGAAATGTATACTAATATCAACTACCAGGGCAGATCTTCGTTGGGCTATAAGATACAACTTGTGGAAAGCATACGTTAGCTATCTAGCTGGTGAATACACCTTACAGGTTAAATCACTATAAGATCCTGCCCATACCATGATTGCTAAGAAATAACACCAACGACAGTAGTATAAAGCCTGCTCAAGACCTTGTACAATGATTTGTTTTCTCGACAGGTTCAAAGTTATGTGATTTTCAGAGCCTCAACCAAGCTCCACAAATACCCGCAACTTTATATCGTCTAAGCTCGCCGCCACTTCATCTTGCATCCTTCGTTATATGACAGTGCTGGTAACTTAGTAATGAAAATCTAAGGAAGATAGGGGAAAGGACCCATTCTTGCTCAAAGAGAACCCTGAAGTTTTCGGTTAATTTCCCAAGAATCTTGTTCCTATGTTTGGAATTGGTGACTAGACTGGCCCGGCACGAGAAAGCTCGACTACCATATGTAGTTAACTAGCTTGGCTGAACCAACGATGCTGAAGGGCCTCTCTTTCGGTAATTCTCCTTGTTAGGTCTAGGTTCGTCATTTTACCTACTAAGTCCCAGAGATCGGGGTCAACGTGATCCCAAGTCTCAGAGGGTTGTCTGAGCTCTCCTGGAGTGAAAGTGCCAACGAGGGCTACCAAGCGTTCGAAGAAGATGTTTTCCTTTCCAATATGTTGAAGAAACCCATTAAAGCTGTCTTCATTGGCAAAGTAGGATATATGTCGACGGAGAATATAGTACCATGAATCATCAGCTGTAAGCTGGTTGTCATTGACGCGAAAGACTATCTCATTGACCATAACATAAATCATCTGTGGACAGTTAGAATGGGGAACTTTGGAATAACGATCTCGTGAGAAAGGCTGCCATACCACTATTCCAAAGGAGAAATCATCAGATGCCTGGTTCTGGCGAGATCGACGCCAACTTTCAGGGCTTCTCCAGATCGCATTGCCGCAGAGAGGACCTCGCAACCACTTCCCAGGAGGCACAATGACCGTATCCTCAAGATCCAAGATCTGAACTGCTTTGACGTTCATGAGGTTTTCATCACACTCATCATAGTCCACAAGGATATTGTTTGGCTTGATGTCTATTGGCTGTCAGAATTACGGTGTATGCAGCCTTCTGGGGTGCCCAAACTTGCTATTATGGAGAATATCTCTATCATGCATATCAGCAAGACCTTGCTGAGGACTTCGGAGAATTTTGCTCCTTACTTCTGCGGATAGAGGTTTCAAGCTTAGCCGAAGCAAGTCCCCAGCCAAGAACAGGAATATAAACAACTCAGGCTCTTTGATAGTATCGATCACCGCTCACACGTTTGGACAAGAGGACAGTCTCCTCTGCAAGTCCAATTGGTACTCAAATTCTCCTGGAATCATGTTCTTCACAATGTAAAATTTGCCCTCAGCACTTTCCGCTTGCTCTATAGTTAGCAGGAAGAATGAATTGGGGACATCTCACTCTAAACAGGTATGAAGTACCTTGCGCGATATACACATTGCAGGGGTTTTCTCAGATCAACGAGGATATTCTCAATTTTATAAGTCTGGCCAGAATCGCTCCTGAGCATCATTCCAGGGGTATAGGGCTCATCATTGTTAGCCTGCAAAGTGGTCGACATCCTATACTGCTGGAACAGCTTCCCTCCAAAGCACGAAATTCGTGTCACGGGTGATAGTCTTCTACCTAAAAACAACGGGCGCATCGGCAAGTATCCACACAGACCGAGGGCAGAAACTGAGCGCAACGGCATCAGTGAGATCGGTCGCAATTTGTTCTTGATCAAATTGCAAAGGCCAACTTGTGCGCCAAAAGGGGTTTGCTGGTACTGAGTAGTTGTAAAGCTTTGGATGGAGGAAGGAAACTTGTTGCCGTGCCAATCATTCACGTGACTGTCAGGCGGCTCTGGCGCCCTGATAACTAGGCCTAGGAGTCTTAGGGGCAGAGCCAGTCAGGGTGAGAGCTGATTGGGATGACGGTTAACTCGCCGGGACTACTATGCTCGGCCTTTAGTTACCGGTACACCCTTACATCGAATGTATATTCTACCTCTACTGCCATATAGGTCTATATACCACATGGTTTACATTAGATTGCGAGGCCTATATATCAAATCCCGTATAGAGTGGCAAGTTGCCGGAGGGGAATGGAAGGAAAATGAACAAGAAAATTGATTCGAATAGGATGTTTATAGCATACATACGGGCAAGGGAAAAGGAGCAAGGGGAATGAATACCAGACTTCAGGAGTTGTAGGCGAGATGTTAGTCGCGTTATCTGTTTCATTCATGTGTGGACGTCTCATGCATAAATAGCGCTAAACAACCTAATAAAAGAAAAAGAAAAAGCAACACGTTGCACCAGCCGATGACTCCCAAAGATGATTACTCGATTTTAATGGTCCTGGTACTTGGAGAATAGATGGTCGGAATTATTCTGCCTAATGAAAACCTTGTCGGAGTTTGTCGGAGATGAAAACTGACATTCGTCAAGGGATGAGGTGTATCAAACAGTTGGCGAGTAAAGGAAAGATGACAGATCGGGTATCGGGATGGGAAGAAAGTGTTTAGGCGTTGGAAGCAGCTGCGGTGTTGCTTTGTGCGTTAGAAGAAGCATGGCGAACAGGGGAGAAATACGGATGTGCCATGGCCTCCTGAGCAGTTAGACGGGCCTAGGAGATTTGGGTTAGTTTATCAGCTCGATGAAGATGAGAAAACATATCCCAGGGAACATACTGTGTGGTCATATCTGAGCAACTTGTCCAAGAAGTCAATGGCATCACTGCTAATGAATCTCTGATTCTCGGCGCTGATGAAGGAGTTCCATGGCCTACGTTGATACCGTTGGAGAATCTCATCGTACTGGGGGTCCAGCTCAATGTTGTATTTGTCAAGGTAGTCAAACAGATCATCTGTTCCAAGGACTTTGGCAATCTTGACAAGCTGGTCCGCATTGCTGCTACCGTGGAAAAATGGTTCTTTTCTAAATATCATGGAGGCAAACATGGCTCCAAGAGACCACATGTCCAGGGAATAGTCGTACTCCTGGAAATCAACAAGGAGCTCGGGGCCCTTGAAATATCGCGAGGCAACACGAACGTTATATTCCATGCCTTGATGGTAGAACTCTGCGAGTCCCCAGTCGATGAGCCGCAACTAGGGTCATGTATAAGTAAACTAGCGGATATCATTGTCGATATAACAGGCCTTACCTTTCTCCGCTCATGGTCAATCATGACGTTATGCGGCTTGACATCCCTGTGCATTATTCCCTTGCTATGGCAGAAGTCCAGTGCCTTAAGAAGCTCATATATGTAGTATCGGACATCGTAATCTGCCAATCGCGGGTACAGTGTTCGAAAGTCGGTGTTGTTAACATATTCGAAGACCAAACTGGGCGTCTTGCTCTGACTATCACGAACAACGTCCAACAACGCGACGACGTTAGGACCTCCGGACAGGTTTTGGAGAATCTTGATCTCTCTCTTGATCTTCCGTTTCTTGACGGGTTTGAGGACTTTGACGACACATTTCTGGTAGTTGACAACGTTTACGCCTTCAAACACCTCCGAATATTTTCCTCGGCCTATTTTTGATCATGTTAGCAGGCTGAGACAGGGATCTTGAGGTTAGATTGGATCAGGTAGGGGGGCAGGGTATCGCATACCAATTTTCCGCACAACCTCATAATTCTCCAGGACGCCCCAGGATATATTAACGCTGTCATAATCCCAGTATGTCTTGGGCATCTTCTGGTTCACGTCTGCATAGACGCGTGCCATCTTGACGGTTTGCGATCACCCCACTCAGGGTGTGATATCAATGCAAGGCAGGCGGGGGAGGAGGCTCAAAACTCGACGAGAAGCCCGTTTGCTAGGAAGGTTGCGCGGGAAGAGACGCAGCAGTAATGATTGCACAAAGAAACAGAGCAGGATCTCGCGGGCGCGACGGACGCGGGCGTTGTTGTTGAGCTCGAAGGAACGATTGCAGTTCGCAAAATAGCAAACAGCGTCAACAATCTTTCACCAGCCCGCAGCTCCCAAGCGACAGGGTCACGGGACTTCTAGCCCTCAAAGCACGGACCATGTTTTGACTTACGTAATCTATTTGTTCCTCACGGACAAACTAATCTCCGGGACGGAATAACTTACCAGAATGGAACCTTGAGCATGTGAAACCTTAAACAACTTTGTCCTGAATATTGAACTTCAACTTCATCGGAATATAAGAAGAGACCATATTTAAATAACTTTTGTTGACAAGTGCGTCATTGCTATAGCCATCAGTTTGAGGTGTATGGGGTGAGTCCTATCTAACTAGCTATGCTGATCCATTGTGACCCTCCCAGACGAATTCAAGAATTCCCATGGCGGACCCTGGAGGGTTCACAACTCCCTTAAGCACGAACCCTGGATCGGCCGCTTTGAACAATGCCTCCCAATCAGCCAGAGTTCTTTCTCGGGAATTGAAGGTGAAGGCCATTTCCAGATCCATCGATCTAGAAAAGCGTCAGACATATACCATCTTCAGCTGATGCTGCGACATACCTGATATCTCTTTCATTCCAGTAGGCCAGAGATCCTGGCTCGGGCATGAAAACTTCTTGTATAACAAGCCTCGCCCCGGGCTTTAATGCTGGTAACTGGGCCCTTAGGATGCGAATACAATAGGCATCAGACCAATTGTGGAGGATCCAACGAAGAAAATATACATCAGCTCTGATGGGCTGAGGATCGAACAAATTATGGGCCAAGAAGCGGACCCTCTCTGCTACTTCTCCTGCATCTGCATACTCAATTACCTTAGCCATGTCCTGCACAATAATACGGAGCTGACTGTATCGCCTTGCAAGAGCCATAGCGAAGTGGCCTCGGGCACCTCCGACGTCAACCACTTGAGCTTCCCCTAGAGACTTCCAGTCGTAGTAGTCTGTTCCATACGATAGGTCAAATGCCGGTCTTGATGTCATCATCTTCATAGCACTACTGAAGCGGGCCGCTCTATCGGGATTTTCTGCAAGAACATCGTAAATTGACCCTGTGATATTGTGTGCAAGCGAAAACCCCTGCAGACAATATTAAGTTTTGGTTCATTAATGCTTTCATTGATGGGTTGAGTGACGGGTATAATTACAGTCTCGTTTGGTTCCTCTGAAGCTGGCCATTTTTCAAGGGCTTTCGCAAACTGCCAATACAATGTCAGTACTCACTCAACATTCTCAATTTGGTTCTCTACTTACCTTCGCGCCTGCAGGGCTTAACTCCTCGATACCAGCTCGAGTCCAGTCTCTCGCATCCGGATCGGCTAAAATTCTAGAAGCCTTCGTGTGTTTTACAATACCAGGCTCGGGCTCACAAAAGATTCGCATCATGGTAGCATGGCGAATAATTTGGCTCACCATCTGCTCCGTCAATGGCGTCCTATCAGAAATCTCCTTAAACGAAGCCTGCCCATTAGGCGGTATGAGTTCCGCAATACCAAAGTGAGAGATCGCCTGCAGACATGCAGACTTATCACTCTGATTATATGAACATCAATGTTAAAGTTAGCTGTTTGTTGATGGAATATATCAAGATGGAGTGATCGGGTGATCTTTACCCTAGCTAACCTATGAATCATATTTGTGGGCTCGGTGAGCAAATCGTGAAGCTCTGCTGTTGCATCGAGGACGATATCCTGAGCTTTACCAATATGTACGGGAAGAAGGGGTGCATTCTCATCAAACGATGGTGAAAGTGCCCCTAGGGTATCGAGAGTCTCCTGAATTTTGAGCACCGCGTCCTTGATCGTGGTGGCGAGGTGAATAATTCTCGGTACTGGTACTACTGGAGCCATTTTTGGGTTTCCTATGCGGAATAGGGCAGCGGTGAGGAGAATAGACCGCAACTTGGTTACGGGGATAAAAGCGAGGGGGAGGAATTGAGGGAAAGGTAAGGTACAAAATGGAATCGAATATCAAGTAAGCTAATGTGTTTCACATATATGTCCTCAAATCCAAGACGTACTTACGCTATTTGAAATTAGATTTCATTTTTGGCCGATATTGCAGCAAACGAAGGAATATATGCAGTCTCACCCGCACTTCCTTGGGTGGCAGCCTGGCGGAAGGTACCTGTCTGGAGGGGTTTGCTTCGTTTGCCTGATACAGTATCACATCAATATGCAGCTTACTCTACTCTGGTCCTTACTACCATGCTTATACCCCGGACCCTTTCATATCCTAGCCTCACTGCGGCACTGGAAGTTAATACCACTGGCAAATAAGAGACTGACATGACCTCCACATGAAATGATCGCCCTTGTTCACTGATACCCCGAACTTCGGGGAATAATCTGTAAATCAGGATGCACAGCTCCGGATGGCAGTGGAATGAGTGTTTGTCGCTTCTATTACCCATGTACTGTTGGTGGGGCCGGGGAGGGTTAGGATTCGGCATGGATCATCCTTTCTACTATTCTTCTAATGGACGGGCCAACATCCAGGGGTTCTAAGAAGTTGGGATGAGGAGGCCTTATAAGCCTACACATAAATGGGGTTTATCAAGTATTCAATATGCATACCTGTTCGAACCAAAACACAACGAGGCTCCATCCCAACATACTTCAATATGCCACTGCTCAATGATCTACCGTCTTGTTCTACAGAACTGAAACCCGCATCATCAGAGTCCCGGTGCTCCACATTACCCTTATGCTTCCCACTTTGCTCGCAATCACCATCAGAATGGGGATCGTCAACCATCTGTCTTCAAGATATCCTTAAAGCAGTGGCCGTGCTGAGGAAAGAGTCAATTATCTGCTATCCTCTTGGAAATATTGCTGGCTATAAGGAATATTCCTGCGTGGAGCTCTATATCCAATCCAGTCACTGCGCCCAGTTACTTCGGACACTTCCTAGCTTTGAGGACGAAGCTCCTATACTTTTACACTTGGATGATCATTGGAATACTATAGTTTGGTTCTGGGCAGTTCTGCTTGCCAATGGTGTTCCTGTTCTCTCTTCTCCATTCAGCATCGTTGATGACCATCGTCTGGAGCAGATTCGGGGCTTGTCGAAGCTTCTTCAATATCCTATATGCATCACAACAAAAAATTTACTTGGTGTGTTTGGCGGCACCGAAAATTTGCTGGAAATTCACACAACGGAATCACTGAGCTTGGATAAGTTTCAAATTGGCCACCGAAGCCCAGATGTTTCAGCTGCCTACCCAAGCTATAGGGGAGGCCAATCTCTAGCGATGTTGATGCTAACGTCAGGAAGTACTGGGAACTCAAAGGCTGTACGCCTGACGCACAAGCAGATAATTTCAGCAATCACGGGGAAAGCATCCGTACGCCCGTTACCCGTTGGCGGCCCATTTATGAACTGGATTGACCTTAACCACGTTGCAAGCCTCATTGAAATTCACATCCAAGCTCTGTGGCTAGGAGTTGACCAGATTCATGCCCATGCAGCTGATATAGTTTCATCACCCAACGTCTTCCTAGACCTACTGAGCAAGCACCGTGTCTGTCGCACTTTTGCGCCAAACTTTTTCCTCGGAGGCTTGATATCCTCAATGAAGTCAAAAAAAAGTCTTCCGCTAGGCGAAAGGCCGTGGGACTTGTCAAATTTGCAGATAGTTGCCTCTGGAGGAGAGGCCAATGATGTGACAACCTGCGTTGCTGCGTCTGCCTTATTCCAAAATCTTGGAGCACGCCCAGATGTCATCACACCGGGATTCGGCATGACAGAGACCTGTGCTGGGGCAATATTTAACCTTACTTGTCCGTCATATGATGTTGACCGCGGCTATGCTATTGCCTCTCTAGGCAAGTGCATGGAGGGTATCGAGATGCGTGTTACGATTGGCCCCAGGTTGGCGGCTATAGATGAGTGCGGCGACTTGGAAGTACGTGGTGATGTGGTGTTTAATGGCTATTATCGAAATCCCGAGGCCACTGCTAACGCTTTTCCTTGGGGAGACGGATGGTTCCGTACCGGCGATCGAGCTCGTATCAATTCAGACGGCAATCTCTGTCTTATTGGCAGGAAAGAAGAAGTGGTAAACATTAATGGCATTAAAATTGTCATAGCAGACGTCGTATCGCTGCTAGAGCGGGCACTTGGGAATAAAGTAAACCGTTTTGTGGTGTTCTCTTCTCGAGTCACTCACACCGATCAGATCACTGTTTGCTATACCCCTACGAAATGGCCCCATACCGCTGAAGAGATGGACGTGGTTGACGCAATTATTACTCAAGAATGCCTTTCTAATACCTTTGCGCGTCCTTTGGTGTTCTCCTTGAGAGAGTCATCACTGTCTCTTTTACCTATATCCTCGCTGGGAAAAATTTCGCCTGCAAAGATGAGTTCATTATTCGCATCTGGCGTCTTCGATCAAGATGTTAGCCTTCACAAAAATCAGGTTAAGGAGTATAGGGAAGAGAAACAGCGGGGAGCATTGCACTCTGTTGCAACAGAAGCTGAGACCTTTATCATGGTTGACTTCGCAAAGACCCTCAACATTGACCATACTGCGATAGGTCCAGAAACGCAAGTCTTCGAGCTAGGTTTCACGTCCATGGACCTTATTCGCCTGAAACGCCGTCTCGATACTCGTTTGGGAATCACATTGCCCATAGTGACAATCATGAAAAACCCAACTGCCCGATTATTAGCCGCAGCTCTTGCTAGCCAGACCTCCAGTGATGGACCAGTTGAAACAAAAGACACAGAATACGATCCTGTGGTAATCCTGAAATCTGGTGGTTCAAAGGCACCACTTTGGCTTTTCCACCCCGGCGTGGGCGAAGTCCTTGTCTTCATTGGTTTAGCACAGCATCTTGCTGATGAGGATAGACCTATTTACGCCTTGCGTGCAAGGGGCTTCGAACGAGGACAGACACACTTTGCGTCCATTACGGAGACAGTCGACACCTACATCCATGCCATCCAAAAGCACCAGAAAAGGGGTCCGTACGCATTGGCAGGCTATAGCTACGGTGCAATGCTTGCCTTTGAAGCGGCCAAAAAGTTAAACTCCATGGAAATAGGCACCACGGGCAACTCAGTACGCTTTCTTGGCAGCTTCAATCTACCACCGCACATCAAATGGCGCATGCGTCAACTATGCTGGAACATGTGCCTGCTGCATCTGACACAGTTCCTCGGAATCACAACAGACGAATATGTGGAGGAAATGGAGCTGAACCCGCAGTTTTCCCAAAAATCCAGGCATGATGCAGTGGAACAAATACTTCTTGCTGCGGACCGGGGGCGGATGGAAGAGCTGGGACTGGAGGACGTGGCACTTGCCAGATGGGCTGACGTCGCTTTCAGTTTGCAGAGCATGGCAGTGGACTACGAACCCAGCGGACAGGCAGACAGCATTGATGTGTTCCATGCCATTCCCCTCAAACTTGCCGCTCCATCGAGAGAAGTGTGGATAAAGGAACATTTGAGCAAATGGAGAGACTTTTCTCGGACTGAGCCCAGATTCCATGCAGTTGGAGGTGCACACTACACCATGATTGGGCCAGATAATGTGGTTGGATTTGCTTCAACGCTCAAGGGGGCCCTGGCTGCACGCGGGGTCTAACCCTGGTATCAGTTAGAATACCGACTTTTTTGATTGGTTATGTGGAAGACTTTTGGGAGAATGCGTAGTCAATTCGTTTACATAATGGTTATAAGTTTCTAGCCTTGTTTCCCTGCTTGCACTCCGTACTCCAGACTGCAGTATACTCCCTACTTGTTTACTCCGCACTGAGACACTGGGATGCAGCTACCTGCATGGCCTTGTACGTTACCTTAGAACGGGTATAAATGTCTGGTTTAAATTGTTTGCAGGGGGCGGCTTATTTGGAGCAACCCAGCATGGCTGTACCATTATCCCGGGTATATATGCACAATGCATGCGTCCACTTATGTTTAGTCAATATATTTTTGGCAGTATTGACAGGCATGTTTATGTCGCAGCTACGGAGTTACTGACGTTTAAGGTTAATTCGCCGGTAACACACAGACGTCCGCGACCACATTGGTGGCCAAGACAATTATACCGATGTGCTTCACACTGCTTTGCATCTTTTCCTGCGCTTTTCATGTACAATAACACGGGAGGCAGCGGCATACCAACATATGATGCCTGTATACTCTGGCTTCTCCGCTATCTAACCCCTAACAGCTCCCCGCCTGGGCGATTTCTGGATGACTCCGGGCCTGGCTAGGCGTTCGCTAGTAGCTGTCGCTTGGAATACCACTGTTTCACATACAGGCAAGATGGAAACGGCCTTGCAATGTGAGCGCATAACCTGATCCGGTCTTCTGGACATGATTTGAGAAGGTTACGAATCTACATATATATAGACCTCCTTCAGAAGAGAAGTTACTGGCTCCCTTTCTGTTACTCCACAAAAAACATTCGACAAAGATACTTTACCCATTTGGCCCATTTCTCTCCTAAAGCAGCTACAATGGAGGCAGCTATTGACACAATCAAACAGTTGGCAATGACTGCCAGCGAGGCAACTCGTCAGGAGGTGGTAAAATCATTGACCAAGCTTATGTTTGCTTTAGAAGGCCCCAGTGACACTATTCATAGATATGGGCATATGGTGAGCTCCTTTTATTAAGCTTCTACAGTTTTACTGTAGCTGACATTGTGTTATAGCATCTACAAACTGCCATAATTAGGATCGGCTTTGATTTAAGCCTCTTCAAATTGTTGGCCGATGCGAATGGGCCTCTATCGGTGGACGAATTTTCCCAGAAAACCGGCGCTGAGCCCCAGTTGATGAGTATGTTGGAAAAAAGTTATTTCTGCAACTTTAGTTAACATGTAATTAACTGTTAATGACAATGCAGGCCGGATTTTTAGGTACCTTGCCGCCATTGACTTGGTGGACGAAGTTTCGGCTACTCAGTATGCCGCAAACAATGTAACCCGAAATCTTACTGAGAAGTCTGTTGAGGCTGGTTTGTGCCACTAGTAAGTTATTTATAGCCCTTGCCTAACTTTATCTGTTCAAGCAGTTAATAACTCCTATAGCTTCTACACTGCTTCACCTCAGTATGAAGCGCTCCCTGGCTTCTTGAAAAGAACCAAGTACCAAAACCCAGTTGACGAGTTACATACTGCCTTTCAAGACGCCTGGAAGACAGATCTCCATGCGTTTGCATGGTTCAGTGACCATCCTGCGCAGCTTACCTACTTCAATAACTACATGGCTCTCCGTCGTACGCCTGAAGTTTCGTGGCTTTCAGTGTATCCCGTTGCTCGTGAGATTGAGGGCTGGGACTCAAAGGACAACACCAGGGCCATCTACGTTAACATCGGAGGCGGCATAGGTCATCAGTGCAAACAATTCAAGGACAAGTATCCTGATTTGCCTGGAAGGGTGATATTGCAGGATCTACCACATTCAATCTCAAAAGCACTGCCAACACCCGGTGTAGAGAACATGGAACATGACTTTTTCCAGCCACAACCAATTAAAGGTAGTGATGGCTTTTCTTTCCCCTTTTCTCTTCTTCCAGCCTGATAAAAGCTAATCAGTCCTTTCTGGAATTTTAAACCGTAGATGCCAAATTTTACTTCCTCCGAGGAGTCCTCCACGATCATCCACCCCATCAGGTGCGAAAGATCCTCGAACAAACAAAAGCAGCCATGGGACCTGAATCTGTTATGTTGATTGATGAGATGATCCTGCCAACGACTGGAGTAAACAACATGGCTGCATCTGTTGACATGACTATGCTCACTGCATTGGCAGGCATGGAGCGCACCGAGGCCCAGTGGCGCAATACTCTCGAAGAGGTAGGGTTGGAGGTTGTGGACACTTTCCCATACTCTCCAAAAAATTATGAGGGAGTGATACAGGCAAGGCTGCCAAGATAGACACAACACTGACATGGAGGGTATCCCAACTCTGGCTGTCAAGGATGCCGCTTCCGGCTATTATTGACCTCATGGTAACTAGTTAGTTATTGAACAATCCAGATTAACCTAGGCATTGAAACGATCCTTACCTCATTATCAATCGTTAGGATTTAAATTATTAATCAAAGCGTTCATCGGATGCCCCTCCTTGAACCCCTGATCAATACTTTGTATACTTGGTGGGTATTAAACTTCGGGCAGTGACGACTTGGCTCGTGCAATTTTAACTTTTAGATTCGGCGAACAAACGTTTCCACTTCCGGCGGAGACGCTAGGCCAGGCTAGGACTAGCGGCCCTGTCATTGCTTATGCTTAATTTGACTCGCAATCTTTATAAATATCTAGATAGGTACTTTCTCTGTTCTGCTTAAAACAATTCCTTTTCTCTACGTAACAGTTGTGCCATTCCTGAGTAGCGATATCTTTTCTACCAGCTCAATGAATCTATTAGCCTCATTAAAGACGAACATCGGCTGGCCTGCCGTTATTGGAGTCGCGGTTGCTTATTATGGAACGCTAGTCTTCTACCGTTTATTCCTTCACCCTTTATCTCGTTTTCCTGGTCCCAAACTAGCGGCTATCTCACGCTGGTATGAAGCATACTACGATGTCGTACTTGGTGGTCAGTATACTGTCAAGATCGCTGAATTACACAAGAAATATGGTAGGTATGCCCCTCAGTTCCAATACCCCAAACTGCTAGCTATAACACTTAGTCAATAGGTCCCATTATCCGTATTAGTCCCCATGAACTACATGTCATTGATCCACCGTTTTTTGAAAAACTTTATCGCTCAGATGGACGCTGGGATAAGTATTCATGGACATACGATGCCTTTGGGGCTAAAATGTCAACCATCTTCGGTTCAGGTATTTTCCTTCTCTCCTTAGCATCAATAACATAGCTACATCTAATTATTTCCATAGATCATTACGCTCATAAGGCCCGCCGCCGTGCCCTTGCCCCTTTTTTCTCGAAAGCGAATATTATTGCGCGACAAGATTTGCTTCAGAAAAATATTAAGAAGCTTTCCCAACGAATTACATCATTCGAAGGAACCACTTTCAATCTAGGAGCTGCCATTAGTGCTTTTGCACGAGACAATGCCAATGAACTAATTGTCGGTAAAGATTACAATGAGCTTAGCCTGGAAGATTTTGGACTTGGATTGTCACTTGCATCGCAAGGTGCCGGTGTTTTTTGGCGTACGACCAAGCATCTACGCTGGTTCGGACCCTCAATGAGAGCGATGCCTATTGAATGGGCTAAGAAGATGGCTGATGAGCACACACAATCATTTCTTCATTACCTCTAGGTTAGTCAAGGTGGTACTATCATTCAATATAATTGAGACGGCCAATATATGTCATACTGATCTACAAAGCAATCTGAGCAAGACACTCGAGATACATTGGCTGCTGCTATATCTCCCTCCCCTGATGATAAAATCAAAAGCACTTTGATATATTCAATTGCTCATTCTGATCTTCCGCCCGCTGAAAAAACGTTCGATCGAATCTTCGAGGAAGTAGCTACTGTTACCGGTGCAGGGTTTGAAACAATTTCGAACACTCTGCGGCTTATTCTCTACCACGTTTATAGCAGCAATGAAATTCTACAAAGGCTCAGAGAAGAAATCAATGCAGCCTCGACTACAGTCACAGCGCCTCTTACGTTAAAAGAATTAGAACAGCTTCCCTACCTCACTGCTGTTTTAATGGAAGGCTTGCGTCTAAGCCCTGGAGTTGGATCCAGAGCGGCGCGTATTACGGATCAAGACCTCTTTTATGAACACTGGCGTATACCCGCCGGAACCCCTGTTGGAATGGCAACAATACTAATGCACACTGACGAAAATTTGTACCCTGATCCCATGTGCTTCAATCCCGATAGGTGGATAGATAATACGGCAAAACGATCCACTACGACATTTGCTCCTTTTTCTCGGGGAACCAGAATATGTCTTGGCATGCAGTAAGCTCAGTCCTCACAATACATGGTTATGGATTTACAATGGCTTGCTAATACACTGAACCATCTCAGCCTTGCATGGGCGGAGATGTACTTAC
This sequence comes from Trichophyton verrucosum HKI 0517, assembly GCF_000151505.1. Taxonomy (NCBI): domain Eukaryota; kingdom Fungi; phylum Ascomycota; class Eurotiomycetes; order Onygenales; family Arthrodermataceae; genus Trichophyton; species Trichophyton verrucosum. The sequence goes on from NW_003315575.1 coordinate 39,853, forward strand.
TCCTCGCTTCTTTGGTTCAAGGATTTGATTTCAAGATCAAGGATGCCACGGCCAGTGATTTTGCATTTGAAAAGGACAATTTTGGTATTGGCACCAAGGCTGCATGTAATCTCATAGCCTATGTTATGATTCACGAGGCCTGATGCGCGCCATGACCCTCATTCAGCTAATTCCTACAGTATATACAGCCGATTGCTTTGATTTAAGTTTGATAAAGAACATATTTGGAGACTTGTTTAAATTACATTAGGCAAGGGAAGTCCCGCAAACCTTGCTTGTGCATAACGAGTTAGCTACGCGGATAATGATTTTGCCACCCTCGCATGTTCTCAAAGCCTGGATGCACTGACAATAGTTGCTTGTTATTATACAAGGTTTATCATGGAACACCATGGAAATTTCAAGCATTAAGGAATATGAGGAGCAATGAAAAAACACCCGACAGCCCAACAGCTAAGTGGGTTACCGAGACCAGCGTAACCTCCCCACAACGTTGCATCATACGGGGTCCCATGTCCTAGTGTTACTTTCATTATAATATCTAGTTGGCTACTATTAACCACGATTAATTAGTTAACATCTTGACTGTTGAGTATCAAGTTCAGAATCCACAGCTGTCATCTGGACTCCTCAAATCCCAGGCGAGGCTGTGTTAACTTGTTGCCGAAATGACAATCAATACCCCTCAATAAATATCTGAAACCGGAGATTTGCAACTGTATTCTTCAGGTAGTAGTTATATGGGGGCATGGTTAGCTAGCCCTGTCTATTCCATTAAGTAATTTGAGAGAGAACGGGCGGTTATCTAGTCAAGTATAACTACATAGATAACCAACTACCTAGCGACCAGGAGTCGTCTACTCACTGAGCTCTTTTCTATATCAAAATTTGTCAATATCCAAGCATGCTGAATATGTCTGCCGCACAAGACAACCCAGGCCGAGGACCTCTAATTATGGGCCTAACTTGGGCATTTGCCGTGTTAGCTACTATAACTGTTGGTCTTCGGTTTTACATTCGTGTCGAACTTAATAACCGCCCTTCGTTGGATGACTGGCTAATTGCCATTGCCCTTGTGAGTTACAGCTGATTATTTTGTGGTATTACTTGTCTCTATCATGCTTAGACTTTTATATCTTTAGATCTTCAATTTTGTCTCTCAGGCATTTGTGAGCGTTGGCTTTACATATGGACTCGGGAAGCATGATGCCAACTTACAGCCAAACCAAATAATCAACATCTTGAAATGGATGTGGCTTGCCAACACTCCTGGGCTTCTTGTTGCTATTACCGCACGCCTCTCCATCGCCATGCTTCTCGTGCGTCTTTTTGGAAAAGTCCACAAATGGCTCAAGTGGTTCTTAGTTGTGGTATCGGGACTCTGCACCGTGCTGACAGCTATCATCATCCCATGCACATTTCTGCAAACTACTCCTGTTAGCGGAAACTGGAATCCATTCCAGCCAAGTAAACGTTGGAACCCAATGATCTATATTAGTCTTGCATTCCTTACACAATGTGAGTCGCCGACCACCTCAAATGTACATCTCAATTTCAAACCAACCAGCTAATAGAAAACAACTAGCTTTGTGGACATTCACCGATTTAACCTTTGTGTTATTCCCCGTGATCATTATCTGGAGGCTTCAAATGAGCCTAGGGAAACGAATAAGTCTTGTACTTCTTATGAGTGCATCCCTCCTTACTATGAGTGTATCGATCCTCAAAACTATAAGTCTCCAACACATCGCCAATCAGCAAGCTGATCCTACTGCCACTGATGTCCAATACGAGTCCTCCATTACCATCTTATGGTCCTGTCTTGAGCAAGCATTTGTCATCATTATGGGCTGTGTCCCAACTTTGGGATCCTTTACAAAACTGAAGGTTGCACAGCCATTAATGACTTCCTTGGATAGTGTCTTACGGCTGATAAACCCATTCAAGAGGTCTATAGTGCATAGAGCAGTCAAGGGTAATGGCACAAACTCTCAGAATTACGAGAATTTGGAAATGCCTAAAGCTATATCGGGCTGGAGTGATGGGCTATATGGACCAGTCCTTGACAAGTCACTATCCGCACTGGAGGCAAATCCGCTGGGTGGGTGTTCAAGCGCTACGAGTAATAATTATAGCTACGTGTAAATAGAGTTGAAACAAAATACAGGTGTAATTAAGATTAAACCTGAATGGAAGAAGCCAGAAAAATAGATTTATCAGTAAAGTGACTCTTGACCAACGAGGAGTATAAAAAGGTGTCAGATATATGCTATGATTTAGTTAATACATCTTGCTTGGTCTCATGCCTCGTACATACCATAGCTCAATATCATCATCCTTCTTTTGATAAAAAGTATAATCTACGCAAATTGCAATCGCCTGTTGCGTTCCCTCGTAGTGATCAATTCCGATAAAAAGTATCAAGCTATCAATAAAAAGGTTATTACACTTATCTGTCGCCCTTCTCAGCGACATCTTCTTCACTTCTCTGCTTGCCATCCCTTTTTCTCAAGTCATGCCAGCCCATTCCCCATAACACAAGTGCACAAGCAGCTCCCACTGCAGCAACCAAGTAAAAAATCCTATCAATAATGTTGGCGTATGCAATCAGAACCCCAGGTAAATCCTCCAATTGGACAATGGAACGGAAACCAGTGGCTCCAGCCTTGATAATTGCGGCTGAATTGGCATTTGGCGCATGCTCATGCAGTTGCGAGCCAAGGCTAGAGAGAAATATCACATTGCACAGGACAAGCATTATAGCCGGTCCAAGGGATTGAGCAAATATGACCAAAGCCATGCCTGTAGCGAGTTGCTCGCCACTTACTGCAGCTTGAATTGTGATTATAGCCTTATATTGTTAATTATTTATGTCCTACCAATGTTATGTTCAGATACAATGAGAACCGAGTACTAACCAGTTGCATGCTTATTCCTGATCCAATTCCGGCTAGTAATTGAAATCCAATCCAGTATCCTGTTGGACTACCTGGCTGTAGAATCGAATAGAATCCGCTCCCCAGAGATAAGAGAATGGTTCCAGCAACTGCTAGAGGTATCACGAAACCCATCTTTTGTACTAAGGTAAATTAGCAACCTTGCGTCATGCAATCAATGGTAAGGAAATATGTAAAAGTTATAGACTTACACAATACTCCAGATAGTCCAGCCGCGACAAGCTGCGGAAGAATGGTAGGTAGCAAATATACTCCACTGAGCACAGGAGTTGCATTATTGATGGCTTGGAAATATATTGGGAGAAAGAATGAAGCGCCATATACTGCTGATATCATGAATGCCTGGTAGAATGCAGACGTCCAGACAGGTTTCAGTCTCAGCATAGAGTGTGGGAGTAATGCATCATCCCCCTTATACCTATTCCAAAAGAGCCAAAGGGCAAAATTTGCGGCAAAGCCACAAAAGAGCCCAATGACGCGGGGGGAGTTCCATGGGTATTGGTTGGCTCCATACTGGAACGCAAGTAGAAGCTGTAGTATAGCTGGGGCAAATAAGATAAAGCCGACAAGGTCTAAGTGGTGATGTAGTTTCGAAAGAACTACAAATACGTTGGGCTTTCGTGTTTGTTCTGGAATGCTCAAAAAGAGAAGAAAGAATGCTGTAAATGCACCTAGGGGTAAATTTATGTAGAAGCCTAACGACCCGTGAGTAATTTATATGGACGAGGAAACGAGAACTGCTTGTTAGGTAATACTCACACCACCTCCATGTCGTGTAGGAAGTGAAAGCCCCTCCAACAAGAGGCCCAGCAACAAGTCCAAGTTGGTTCACTATCAACAAGTATCATATTAGTAACACTACAGTATTTGATATCGAGTCAAGGACTGCTTACATCCCATTGTTAGACCAATCAAGGCTATACCAAGCGAGTCAGTAATTGTACGTCTTGAATTTCAGGATTTTTACTAGAATTTACTTACTAGGACGCTTCTCCAATGGAACACAGCTTGAGATTATGGTAATTGCACCATTAATGATACCAGAAGCGCCGAATCCAGCAATAGCACGGCCTACAATGAGCATGTTGGATGAGATGGCAGCACCACAGAGGATGGAACCTATCTCAAAGATGGCAAAAAAAACCAAAAAGGTCCACTGAAAATTCGCATTAATATTAACATATATATAAAGGAGCCAATATATACGAACCTTTGAGTTGAAACTTGTATATATTTTTCCAGTAAGTGGCTGCGGAGCAGCGCTGCAACTTGTCAGCTGGATTATCGCACCTTGGATCACAAATAGCCAGACCTTCCGAATTGATATGCACTAGCATACCATCCTACATCGGGAAGTGAGTTGAAGGTATCGGTGATACGAGGAATTGCCTTAAATGGAATGCAGAGGTTTAGTTGGAGATGTAGATAATTAATATGTCACGGCAAACTTACCGTTCCAATGACCATCGTGTCCAAGAGCATAAGAAAACATGCAAGGGCTACGCTACTAACAATCAAAACAAGTTTAAAACCCGTAACGTACTCGACAGAAGTTTCTGGACTTGTATCAATCTTCTCTGGCTTCTGAGAATCCAGATCTGGTGACATTTTTTTTTTCCGGGTGATTAATTAGTCACTGTCAAGGAGCGTGGGAGACGGGAAATGAGGTTGAGTAACTAGTTATCAATGAGTTCGTTTCTCGCTATTCATGCTGGGGAACTGTCACCTTTTAGTTGAAGAGAGCGGGCTCAACTAGAGATAGGCAAATGCCTTGGAACGTGGGAACAAAAGTCAATGCTCCACAATTAGCTTCGGGATCGCCCTAACCTTAAATTAGTGGAAACCTTGCTAGTTAACTTAACTTCGTTAAGTACATGGATGGGCCTTGGCAGAGCTGCTTGACTTTCATGCATATAAGAACGACGTACACCGAGTATAAATGCATGCATATCGCAGCCAGTCCCTGCCAGCCTTACATATCCAACAAATAATTCCCTGTTTACAACATCACGCCATTAATCTGCATGTGAGTACTTATGTCATGGTCACTTCAGCTGATCAAGTAGTCCAGATTGAAAGTTTTTTGCCAGGGGTATTTCTAAGTATTAAAGACGTGCCTGGGCATGTAGGATTCGGATTGACTGGATTTTAAACCAACTTGATTAACGGCAGCTAAAGAAATATGCTTACATCCAACAATGCCGTTTTTGTCTGTGGCGCCACCGGTAGCCAAGGAGGAGCCCTGGCGTTAAAACTCCGAAAGGACCTAAATTGGTCCGTTCATTCGACCGCCCGAAATCTTGCCTCGCCTGCGGCAATATCTCTTCTCGAAGCCGGCGTGAGACTTACCCAAGGAGACTGGGATAATGAGGCAGCATTAATTGCTGCCCTTCAAGGGTGCAATAAAATGTTTCTCTGCTTGTTACCGGATTTCAAAGACTCGGACAGGGAACGACGTCAGGCGGAAGTCATTGTCAAAGTTGCCAAGGCTGCAGGAGTTAAGCAAGTGATCGTGTCGACTTCTCTAGGCGTCTTCACGCTGGATGACCCTCAACTTGAAACTGAGGTCCGAGAACACCTTACGCCGGACTCTTTTATGGCACGACATATCGCTAGCAAAAAAGGGGTTGAGGATGCAGTTCGAGACGGGTGCTTCGATTATTGGACCATCCTTCGGCCCTCCTTCTTTATGGCTAATTTCTTAGAGCCTAAGGTTGCAAGATACCCTGAGCCGAGAGAACATGGTACTTGGACTACAGCAATGACACCAGAGTCTCGATTGGCTTTAATTGACCACGTTGACATTGCAGCGTTTGCGGTTGAAGCCTTCCGCAATCCTCAGAAATACCATGGGCGTGCATTCGGACTAGCAAGCGATATATTGACAGTCCAAAATACGCTGGACATACTGGGAAAAGCAGCAGAGAAGCCACTCAAAGCAATATTCATGACAGATGAAGAGATCCGAGAGAAGCAAAAGACATCGAATGTATTCACCAATTCTCAAATCTCAATGAGATATATGACTAAATACATCAACATGGACGAGATTACGGGGGTCATTCAACCGACGACTTTCAAGGAGTTTTTGGACAGAGAAGATAAGGCCGTACGCGAGACCTACAACAGTAGGAACAGTATATAAAAAGGACCAATTTGTGGAGCAACAATCACAGTTATATATGTCAACAACCGTTTTCATCTGAAGCAATATTCAGTCCTGAAAATTCTCCTATTGCCGCCTAGTAACGCGTAGTTTCGCTCCCTGTGGAGGAAGCATGAAGTTAAGCAGTGAGGCTCTCTTTCCAGGGCTTTTGTAACTTCCACTTCATAGTTAAGAAGTGCATGGGCAGTTGCCTGTTTCACCATGCAGGCCACAAACCATCTTCCCGGGCACGCGTGTCTCCCATATCCGAATGGAAGGAACGACGTACTCACAGTAGTTATAAACTCCCTCTTAGTTTTGGTTGGCTCTTTGTTGGATAATGTTTCATGCTCTCGCGAAAACCTAAAAGGATCAAAGTGTTCAGGATTTTGATAGATGTCCCGATCATGGTGAACCATCTGGGCAGGGAAAACGGTTCGAAGTCCGCAGTCAGCGGAAATTTGGATTGCCTCGCCGATATTGATTGGTTGACCAGAGATAATATCCAGAGGAAGCAGATGTACCATCACGTCATTGAGGCGCATGGACTCACGCACGGCAGAGTCAAGACAGTATAGTTTGTCAATTGCCTCCTTGCTTGATAGTCCTTGGTATTGGGCAGAGACCTTTTGACATTCGGCAATCAAGGTGCTGACAATCTCATCTCTGGAAGAACTGCAGTGGATATCAAGTACAACATGGACAAAAACCCAACCGATAGCAAAGACGAACATGGAAGTGAGGGCGAGGATGCGACCAGCTATTTTTTTCGCGGCTAGCTGCTCCGGTCCATAATTCTCAGATATTTCAATGAGCCACCGGATTACGTCGCCCTAGAAGAAATCGATATGGTTAGAATCAGAAGTCGTAATCTGGAAGTCAAAAAATACTGCTTGAACATTCAAACATACCTGGCCATCTCTCTGACTTTCTTTCACATGACGGTACTGAAAAAGTCGCTCTTCCACAAGTGGTATCAAAATTTTCAATAGCTTTCGCTCATAATATTTGGCACGCAAGGCGATTAATGGGCCTGCCATTGGCCGCATCCCAGGAGGGAGACAATTGATAAGACAAGCGTCCACCAAGACGGCATTGGCATACAACATTGACTGCTCCAAATAGTCTTCATCTCGACATCCAGGAAGTCCAACCATGATGCGGAGTGATGCCCGGGCAATGATTCGTACCATGGAATCCCACGCTTGGATAACCCTGCCCTCCTTAGAATCTCCCCAGTATGTTTGAAATGCCCCTTGCCATTCTTCAAATAGTATCTTCGTAAGGGAACTCATATCTTTCTCTCTTAGGTGGCGGCGAACGATATCGAAGTGAATGGTGTTTCCCCAGACATCCTTGTCAGACATTAGGTATTGAAATTGGGCGTTCTCGAGCAATGCATTGAAACTAGATAGCTCGTTTCTAGGTTTGTTGAGAAGCCCCAGCTTAGAGGGGGGAAGCACTAAGACAGCTCCCCCGACCCACATGGTAGGAAGGGCAAATGGTTTGTTAGCCTTTGAAAACTTTTCGTACCCTTCACACATTGTCCCTTGCATTGATATCACTGACTTTGCGAGAGCAAAAGCCCAAGAGAGAGCCCCATCACCAGGAGAAATGCCGACAACATCAAGCTGAGTCCATACTTTGTTCGATTGTTTGGAGCTTTTGGCCATAAACAGGAACCAAGGGAGAAGTAGGCCTGCTATTGCAACTGCACCAGCCAAGAATTGATTCACCGAGGCCATAGTGGATTTTTAAGGAAAAAATGTGTAAAGATTTAGATTGGAATAGGAGGTAATGTCAGGAACAGGTAGCATACCTGGGTATATAGCTCCGATCTGGCTCTTGGAATAAAGTACAACAATGACAAATGTTGGAAAGGTATTCAGCTACCTTAAGCATGTAGTTAACTAACTAACTGGTTGGTTAGAAGAAGAAAAAAGGCCCCCAGCCAGCGGCAATGTACGCGGAAAACAATCCCTGTCATACACATTCGTACTCACCTAGAATTTGTTTTTCAAGACTTTCTATATACACAAGCCGGAAGCACGCTCACTAGATTGTGGGGTTATCAAAATATAATTGCTTTAACGAGTTAACAAGGTATGAATAATCAGCCAGTGACCAGATAGTCAGGCTATAAGTGCCGGGGTTTGCATCTATCACAGTATGCATGCCTGCATCTGTAGGATTATTTTGATTTATAAATGGAAAAGTATTCCATCGGTTGTTTTCACCCGGTGTAGGCCGAATGCGAAGTATGTATGTAGTGTAGACTTGCAGGCAAGCAGGTTGATTATTATTATTTACCTTTAGCCGTTGACCCAACCCGAAAGTCTAAAAATGGGCCCTCACCAAAGTTTGGAAAACAGTTCTTGGATTACATAACTAGGTTAGATCATGTGAATAGCAGGGTGGCGTATCATGTGACCTTGCTTACCTAAGGCCCTCGAGCTGTTCAACTTTCTCCAAAAAGTGCGGCTTCGAATCGGCCCATGCAAATACACAGTCGCGAAGTGTCCCATCCGCCATATCACCTTAATCAATAACGGGGGGGTTGGATGGGCTCAAAACCACCATGGCATTCTACGATTTGAATATTCCGTATAATGAACCCAACGAACCGGGAATTGCTAATACATTGCGACTCTTATCTGAATGTGAGTTCTCCAATGGATCAGATACACAGCTTCAGGAGAATATCAAGCTCATGCGTTTTTTTTAGTGGGATACTCTACCGTAGCCCTTTCGCAATCGATAGCAGGAAAACTGCCTGCGACCGTGTCCCCGTTGCCTCTACCAAGCAATGTCCCCGCGTCTCTCACCGTACTGACTCGATTAAATATCACGCTCTCGGATGCCACACAGAACCAGCGTCTAGCAACGTTAGCACAATCGTTCTCACTTGTTGCTATACGTCCTGTGAATGAGAAGGCGCTGTCGCAGGCTTGTAATAGCCTTGACTGTGATATCATATCTCTTGACCTGTCTACACGACTGCCGTACCATTTTAAATTCAAAACCCTTTCCGCAGCAGTATCACGAGGCGTACGACTTGAAATATGCTATGGACCCGGAGTAACAGGTAGCGGGATGGAAGCGAGAAGAAACTTAATATCTAATGCAGCATCGTTGATCCGTACTGCGCGAGGCAGAGGGATCATTATCTCCAGTGAAGCAAAGCAAGCTCTTGGTGTCCGGGCACCATGGGATATTGTGAATCTTGCGTGTGTCTGGGGGTTGAAATCCGAGAGGGCGAAGGAGGCGGTAAGTGAGGAGGCTAGGAAAGTGGTGGATATGGCTCGGGTAAAGAGAACGAGCTTTCGCGGAACGGTGGATGTGATATACGGAGGGGAGGGGGACGACGCTGGTGCAAAGAAGGTTGATCTGGTCAATAAACCAGGAAAACAGCCAGCCACTGTCTCTCTGAGCGCGTCTGATGGGGGCGGCGTGAAACGAAAAGCGTCCTTGGATGGTCCTGAAGGCCCGAGTAAGCCTTCTGACGAACCGCAACTGTCCAAGCGAGAGATGAAGAGACGGGCGAAAAAGGCCAGGCTAGCGAGCGCCAACTCTTCAGGCGCGTCTCCGGCAGCTTCATGATGGTCTTCATCGATTCGATTCAACCATAACTCCTCCGTATCTTACGATAGTCTGGGCTGCCCATCCCATATCTAGCATAGATTAGCCAGCCTGTGCAAGTGCATCTGCCTCTTCTCTCAGCCAATAACAAGCTCTTCCACGCGTGTGGCCTGTATGATTCGCCATCACCGTAGCACAGTCACAGTATCGGCTCCCCTCCATGGCTGCTCTAGGCCACATATATCATCTCGCCATCCGCCCCCCTCATCCCTCCAACGCAACCCTCTCTTTCTTTGCTTTCATCCCATCTTCTCTCGATATAACATATACACGTGACCGTCTCATGTGACCTGCTGATACTCTATTCTAATTGGCTGTATAGTGCAAAGCTCGGACCCACTCACCTGACCGAAAAGAGTAAAGAGGTCCGTGCGCAGCCTTGCAAAAACTTCGCCTTTTCCTCCTTTTTCTCTCTTTCGCACCTCAATCTCAACATCAACTTCACGACATCGCGTCTTCACCTCTTCAACCCCCCCAGTTTCTCGCCGTCCGCCCTTCTTTCAACCCCTACTTATACTCCTTGTTTCGCGCTTCCAGTGGCAGACGGTGGCGTCACCTTGTGATTCATCTCGGACTTCTTCTCATCTTCCATCTCGACAAATCACGCTTTCACTGTTCTGTTTCCAGGGTATCTTGGAATGCGTGTGAACAAACCAGCAGAAACATAACTTTCCCCCCAGTTAAGGACCATTTTATAATTGTCCGCCTGTCTCATTTCATCTTCTCTACGTGTTTTTCTTTCTTTCTTTCTTTTTTTTTCTTCAGCCCTGTTTGAATGTGTCGATTCGTCGTCACGGACTCGCTGCCCTGAGGAAAACGTACTGGAATTGCCCAGTTGAAAAAAAGACCCTTGAGAGGACAAGAGAAAACATAATATATCTCGCTGCCTAAGCTAGCTCTTTGCCCTGCGGCTACGTAGTTAGCCATGGCAGTGTCTTTGAGCTCGCCTGGGAGCTCAAGTTCTTCCTCTTTCGACCCATATTCTGAAAATGTCACAGATTCAAATTCACAGAATAAATCCCAAGCTGGAACACCCGGACAAGATGACAGTGATGTTGCTGCTTCCAGTTCCACTGTCGTTGCTTCAAGTGCTCATTCCAGCCAGTTTGTTTCACGCGGCCACCGTCTGGAAACCCCCAAGAATGCATCCACTGCTACTGAGATAACTACCTCTGCCACCAACAGTACCCAGTCTCGCCGGAAACGCAAACGCGGTGCAGCTGGTGATCATCCAGCAGGGACCCAGGTTTCAGATGCTCAATACTCATCAGAATATGATAGCCGTCATTTTGGTGTTAAATCCCAGTCAGACTCGCCATCGAGTTTCGTGGATGGCACAAAGCGTGTCAAGTTCAGAGATGATGTGAAGCCGGACTTTTCCGTCGATCCGTCTATGGATACCATACCCGAGGATAAGTCCAAATTACCAAGGGAAATATGGCAGCACATTTTTACTTTTCTTCCGCCTGTTTCACTTGGACGTGTCTTGCAAGTTAACCGCACTTTTAAAGCTCTGCTTACCACTGGTCAGCCCGAGTTGCCCTCTGGCCGTGCAACTCCAGGCTCACTGAAATATGTTAATCCGGTTCACATTTGGTCCATCTCACGAAAATCTTTCCATTCAAGCATGCCACGTCCGTTAAGCCCTTTGTCAGAAATGGATATGTGGAAACTTATCCGCGGAACTTCATGTCAGTTTTGCAACAAAGCCGGGTCTGTTCAATCGCCAGAAACTTCGCCCTTTGAAAGTGGACCGGGGGAGAACGGAGTCAGAATCATTTGGCCTTTAGCCGTTCGTTCATGTGGAGACTGCCTAAAGGCAAATTGTGATACCGTATGTCATACTCGATTATTACTCTCCCTTGTTTACCGTGTGTCGTTTCTTATGCGAATCGAAAAGCTGATTACCTTTATTAGGAAATGGACCTTCTCTTCTCCTCCACTCTGCCTTCAGTTTTGGTTCCTGCTCTCCCCTTTGCATTCTTAACAGCATCGCTGCATTATGTTTCATCTGTTTCTCTTCGTGGAAATCAACCTCCAGTCGGAATGGTCCTTACCAAGCATTTTCTAAAATCCCAAGTTGAGGAGCTAAAATCCAGATTTGAGGAAGTCAAAGCCTTGGGGCCTGCAGCCGCAGAGGAATGGATGAAAGGCCTTGATGGAAATGGCAAAGAAAAGATCGCGGATGCAGCGCGATGGGAGCAATGGGAATTAGCGGGCGGCCTTCGCAGTCTCAAGTCACCCCACCAAGCTCCATCTAATGGTACTAAGACACAGTCTGCAAAACCTGAAACAGCTGACACAGCCTCCGCACGTCTCCCTATCGCAAACCATCGTCCAAGTAATAGCCTCGGTGGCAATGCACCATCCACCAATTTAGGTACGTTATACCCTCTATACACTACCTCATCCCCTTGTTCTGGCCCTCGAGTTTCGGTCTTCTAATGACTTTGATGTTATCAATTCGTGCTGTCTTTATTTACCCAGCTATGCTAGGGCAGTATAGCTGTATTTACATCATTTTTTACTGACAGCATGTCCTTTAGATACTGCTATTACCTCACGGCCTCGCAGCACCGGTGCGCAGCCCGGCTTCCCACTTCCACCAAACTCCCAACTTTCTCGAGAACGCAACCTGCGCCAGATCAACGAGGCAAAAGCCAGTCGTCGAAGTGAAATCGAAAGGCGATGCGCAGAACTTGACCCGCCTCTTGCTCCCGAGGTTATTAATCATATGGAATCGTTCACAGCTGCGATCCAGATCACACATCCATTTACTGATAGAGATTGGGAAATCTTGAAGCCTCGGCTTTTAGCTCAGCGCGAAGTTGCTGAACGTCGTGAAAATGAGCGCAAGCTTCATGACGCACTTCTCCAAGCAAAATCTGATGAGCGGCGTCACCAAGAGGCCCAACTTAAAGAAGCCAAGGAATTACTTGACCGTGAATGGGAGGATGTCCAAAAACCAATCAAAGAACGGATGGCCGGCTATGCCGATGAGATCATCCGTGAGGGTTGGCGTGGTGGTGAAGGGGTCACAAAGGAGAAGTGCCCCAAGTTCGCAGCCGACGTCATTATGTATGTTCGGAAGAGGTTCTTGGAAGATTTAGCCCAAGAAGATGCGCGTGCTCGTGCTGAAGGGAAGCCAATTGAAGAAGATCCTCCAAACGGCCCTCCTCGACGCAAAATCATCTTAGAGAACATGAAGTTCATATTTGACACAAAAATCAAACTACTCACTGAACAGTTCCAAAAGGAGCTGTTCTTGTGTAATGGTTGTGATAATAATGCCAAATATTACGGCTTCGAAGGTGTGATTCAGCATTACGCTGCTAAACACACCAACGTTCTCAGTTTAGGCAGTGTTGTTGTTCATTGGCGAGCAGAATGGCCTGAGCGCCCTCCTTTCAACCCTGACCCTGCCTCTGCAAAGCTGCTTATGTATCCTATGCCGCGTCCGCATGGCGGGCAGCCACATATGGGATACACAAATCCTCAACCATCCCCCGGCCCATATAATAGAACACCATATGGAACACCCTATGCGTATGGGACTGGTCCTTATAGACCACCTTCCCCCCAATACTACCCTCCCCCTCCTGGTTATGGATTCTCTCCTCAACAGCCCTACCCTCCTGGCCCTTACGAACATCAACACGCACCACCAAACCCACCATACGGTTCACCTTTCCCTGGTCAGGCTTATCCACCACCCTATGCCCCGGCTGATCCAGGGAGACACCCAGGACCACCATATCAACCGCCTTACAGTGGGCCAAGCCATCCACCTGGGCCTTACAATCCCGCTTACCCACCTGCTCCACATCATTCACGGCCACCGGCTGGTGCTCACAAGCCTAACCAAGGCAGTCAGTCGTTTGGCCTGTACCAAACACATCTAGATGAAATCGCTAAGAATGCTCGAAGTGTTTGGAATGGCACCTCTGGCATCAAGGATCTTCCCCACAATGTGCGAGCTCACGTTGTAATCCATCATGTTACCACTCGGTTTGTCGATAAGTTCGGACAAGAACCGGCACTCACACTTTTCTCTGATGGATTGAATTCTCATCCTCATATGAAACCAATCAGAAATCTTAGCGGCTTGGTCTGTAAGGCATGTACTGATATGGCGAGCTCGCGCCGTTCTCGTCAACATGATTCCCGCAATGACCGGAAAATGTATCACCTTCCGGCTCTCTTCAGCCATTTTCAGTCCGTTCACGTTGATGCAGCGGCACCTGATGGCACTCAGCCCGATTGGAAGGTACATATGCTATTACTACCCGACAATGCAGTCATATCATCCTTGGGTCAAGCTCCTGGCATGGACCAAGCAAAGTTCCATCTGATTACTTCCGCCTTTCCCTGGGTATTCTCACCAATCACTGCCCCCATTGCACCTGCTCCAGTGAAAGCCGTGATAAAACCAAACATCCATGGAGCTTACGAGGCAAAAACTAGTGAACATACAAAATACCCCGCTGCAAGTCATGGTGGTAAGAAGTCAGCCAACCACCAAGTCCTCGAAGTTGCCGTAGATGACTTCCCAAGGTTCGTTGAATCTCCAGATGATCCAAAGCACTTTGAGCCACCTCGATATGACGAGTACGACCCTCACCGACCAGCATTTATCGAAACCGCAACGGACCCCTACGCTCGTGGTGCCCGTGGAAACGCTGGACCTCGTGAAAAGATTCAAGTGAAACATCGTCAAATTGAAGCTGTTCCCGGAGAGGAAACTGAAATGCAGGCCGACAGTAGGCGTCCTCGTCAACAGCAGCAGAAGCACTCATCTCGGGGAAAAGAACGAGCTGCAAAATCTGGTGGTGCTGATATTGTCCATCCAGCAGCAGGGAGCGGACATTCGCAACCCGGTACAAATCGCCCTAAAAGCCGAAATGTATCAGAAGATGGTGAGGTTGCTGAATCTAACGAAGCTAGGGCTGAGGGAGGACCCTCTCCTACTGAGGAGATGAATGCAGCGGAGCACTTCTTGAATAACTTTGTTCCTGGCCAGGATCAAGGTGACTTCGGAACAACTTCGCGAGGATCCAATCCGCAAACACACGGTGAATCTAGAAGTAAATGGCCCAAAACGGCGGCTGCAGAAGAGCGAGAATGGCGTACCTCAACTAATTCTCATGCCGGTGCCGAAGCTGGTCATACAGCCCAGCCAGGCCGTGGTGGGAAACATAATGGCTGGGCTGGACGTGGAAAGAGCCCTGCTGTCGGACGTGAATACCGTGAATTTGACCCAAGAGGCGAGGCATTCGACATGCATAGCGGCCCCCCTTCAGTTCGTGGGGATGTGCTGACACCTGATCAGACTGAAGCCCGCGGTCGAAGCCGTGTAGCTACTGCTGACGTGAAAGGTGGACCGGAAGCCCGGGGCGGCCGACCTCACAACAGGTTCGAGCGGTATGAAGCCCAGAGGCAAGAATCTCTTCGACCACGTTCAAGATCGCCTCTGCCACAGGAACGGACTGCGGTAGAGTACTACCGTAACCGTAGCCCTCGAGCGAGACAAAGAGCTGCAGCTCTTGCCCCGTCTCATCCACAGGAAGCCTATGTTGAGCGTATCCCCATTGACCATCCTTCCTATGCCAGAGCACCACCACAGGGCCAGTACCGCTACGTTGAAGAGTATATCGAACCTTCTTATGAAGGTGCAGTGGAGTACGTCCCCGTGCGTGTCGCGGCTCGAGAGCCACAAAACGGAGGTCAGTACTACATCGAACGTCCGGTCCATCGCGGTGTTCCTCAAGAATACGTCGACTATGATATGGAATATTCTCGACATCCTGTTATCGAACAACCTCAGCATTATTATCATGGACCAAGCACACGAGATATTCCTGAGGGCCCTCCAGTCGGTTCACGCCGTGCCAGGTATAGGTAACAAGACCTCTACTTGTTGCGTCTCTTTTACCTGGCCCGTCTGCAGTGAGCCTTTTCATTTTTGATGCTTTATGTTTCATTCCATCACTCAGTGTATTAAAGAACGGGACTTGTATCTGTTCTTTTCTTCTTTCTCGAGTGATCGCTTCTCCAGTTCTTTGTCACGGTATAGCATTGCAGAATTGATTCTGCTGCGAACGCCTTGGTGTGCCATGTTTTCTTTTATTTCTTTCTGTTGCTTTTCTTTTCATGCTTTATTACGAGCAACGTATCCTGATTTTCAACCAGTCAATCAGTTTACCTCTTTGCTTAGTATTTTGGATTTTCTTGTACCAATAATCTTGACTCTATTCCCCTTTGCCTCCCCTACACTTTGCGAGACTGCTACTGCCAAACAAAAGTATATTGTTTCGAGAGCACCATGCCGTGGTCGAGAATGGTGGAGATGAGCGCACCGCTCATTTCTACATTTGTCATCCTCTTTGTCAATTGGCGTGGACATATTACCTACGTGCTGGGTCATATGTATGATACCTGGTTCAAGTGGTGCAGATATCTAACAGAATGAAATCTGCCCACGTTGGCCTACTTGGTCTGAGCCTGGTAGTTCCATTCAAGCGCTCTTCCTATCAGCTCAAATTTTGTTTTTCCTCTGCCCTTTTTTTAGTGATGTTATTCCGGCTGCGGTGAAATGATGTTTGTCGTATTATGTTGTTATGTCTCTTTTTCGCTGGCTAAGGCGGTTCCTCATCTGTCACTTACCCCCAGAAATAATATGTATAATTACATTAAACTCGGTTCCCTGGATCCCTATGTTGCCTGACTAGGTAGGCAATATGTCTAGAGATAGCTGGAGCCTGGAGCTTCTGCAGCGTCAGTGATAAACAGAGCTCTTACGGCAGTTGAAAGCAGGAAACGCCTGCTTGCTTGGCCTGTCTTGCTATGATTCAAGGCAACATGCCTGCGTAAATAATAATATACTTTATGTATGTTGCTCTGTTCCTGGTCCACTTCTGCCGGCCATTTGCAATCAGGATTGTATACCATCCCATTGAGCGCCAGTTCAAATAAACAGGAGATGCATCAATTTGATCGCTGAGAGGTATATCTGCTACTGGTTGGGTATATTTGTTATTTAGGGAGCTATCGGAAATATTAAATACTTAAGGTAAATATAACATAATACTTCTAATACCTTTGTTGTTCTGATTCCTGGCATGTTCCTTTTCCTATATTGTTATCTCGCTGAATAACGGTATACAGCAGTAACTGGTCCCAATAGAACATGGTTTGTTATGTAGACCTCGACGAATAAATGTTATGATATCGGAATGGCTGCATATCCAGGGTGAACTTATTTACACTCACGGATTGAATATAAAAAGCGGGCAAATAATAACTTGATCATTGCGCTTGGAACATGTCTATATTACCCTCACTATACTCTATACATTATTATAATATGGGCCAACAAACATCGATAATCGCTAGTCGGATTTCTGGTGTCCCATTGTACCTAGAACCCTTCTTGCCCAATTAAACAGAACCACGCAACGCCCAAGAAGGTGGCCGAATGCCAATGGCACGCCAAACTTATACCAGGTAAGAGGCTGTAGCAGCTCCACCTTCGGCACTGGCATCATAGCATGACACTCATCTAGTGAAGGCAGATTCCCAACAGGATTCCCAGTAAATTGTCCAATAGCTTCAAGTATAAGCCTGGCGGTATCTTTAGGATGGCTTAAAAACGGTGAATGGCTGGCCCGTAGTTCCCTACACTCCACGCTCGCACCCATATTCCTAGCCATACCAGCCTGCATCCGCTGAATGAAAAGCGGCAAGCCCCTATCCTCCGCTGTGCCAATATACCAGCACGGTATATCCAACCAACCAGAATAGGAATGTTCACCGCCTTCAAACAACGCTTTGAGGCTCTGGGGTTGAAGCTGAGAACACCAGTATTCTGCTTCGTCTGCTGGTACATCGTGATAGAATGCTTCACGCGGCGAGGCGACAAGTTCGGCGAACCCGGTTTCCTTGTTGACGCGCCATAACGGCGGTGGGCGTCCAAGGAAGGGATCCATGAACGCGAGGCTGGTGAAAGTGAAGCCGGAAGCAATCAGAATGAGGCCGATGATGTATCCTGGCCCCGAAGGTTGCTGATCCTGATCTGTTGGGCTGTCTTGTGGTCGAGTGAACCCCTTAATGGCACTATTTCCTACCATGCCGCCGTAGGAGTGTGCAAGGACCACAACATTATGGCCCTGGGTAGTTTCTTCTGATATAGCTGTTCTTGCAGCATCAAGGTCATCTTTGAAGGTAGCTTCAGGGCTCCCTTGGGTTGATGGAAGAGTCACTAGGACACATTTGAAATTTCTCTCTGAGAGAATGCTGGTAATCTTTTCAAAACATGTGGGTTTGTGCCAGGCACCAGGTATAAAAACGAGCGTTGGCAGGTTAGACATCCCGATGACGTGGATATCGATGCCAAAGATTCAGATTTATATATCCTTTGTTATTATAATTGGCAGAGATATCCGTTCGATCAACATGCATGTGGTTCGGATCCATAAACTTTGGGACGTTTCAAAATAAGGAGAGCAGGCTGAGTAAGCAGCGTTCTAAGAATAGTGGTGACATAATCATATAGGGCTGTTCACGTGAACGGCCCGACCACCAGGTACAAGGGTGATGACATCGAAGTCAAAGAGTAGATCAACAGGGAAATCATCAAAAAGGAATCCAACTTTCTATTAAATAGAGATATATGCTGTCTAAAACAACCAAACTAAGGAGGCGCCATCAAGTCGTGAATTAAAAATGAGGTCAGAAAAACGATGATAACCCGTCCCAAACCCTGTGAATAAGACGAGAAGAAGGCAAGGAAAAAAAATGTGCAGAAGCCGGATCAAAGGCAAAGGGGAATCGAGCCAAGGAAAAGCAAGGTAGGCAAGGCAGCAATAACAAAGCGGGGGTTGAAAATGCAGTAGACAATATTATCCAACTCGCTGAACGGGGAAAAGGGTCACACAAAGATGACTGGGACCAAGGCAGGAAAAGGCTGATATGGGACGCCCCTCTATGTCGCAGAACACTAAGAAAGAAGTTAAGAACTGGGGACTGACCCGGTGAACTGTGGAGGCTGTACTGGGCTCATCTCCAAGCAGGGATATGTGTGAGTGTGGATGTATGTATAAGCCGCAAAAAGCATGTCACGCGATAGAAGCGACGAGGCAAGCGCGGAAGAGGGATAAAGATGCTGGCCCAGTGAAGACAACTGGTTGAGGGTACGGGGGGAAAAAAGAACGAAAGGAAAAAGAAAGCAAAGGGAGCAGGGCAGTCCGTCCAGTGATAGGTACCAACTGAGTCAAAAAAATAAATAATCCGAGTTCCGAAAGTTAAATGAAGGGAACCAAGGGTGAACTCCGCTCAAGCCAAAAATGAAACAAAACATTCTCTGACGCAAGGGAATGAGGGAAATGAGACAGTGTTCAGATGTGGAGGCGCAGTAGTTAGACAGCCCAGCTGCCTCTTCGCTCGGGAACGCCCCAAGAGTCGACTCCTCTGTCAGCCCCGGAGCGAGGCTGTTGCCTCGCCCATTCATGGATATACAGCTTCAAGGCATTCCAGCGCACGCACCCAGGCGTGGTGGTAGTGGTTGTGGTGGTGGTTGTGGTATTGCAAGCACCGGTTCGACAATCCGGTAGGTCGATGTAGCCCTTCGCGTTGGCGTGTTGGTCATCGCTCTGGAGTGTTTCGATAGGGATATTTGTGATTTTACTTAGCTCCGCATCAAAATCGCGCGCTAAGCATGGGTACCCCAGTGATAGATAGTTGTATATTTGGGTAACAAAACTATCGTTGAACTCGGCTTCGATTTCACGCTCAAGGTCGGGATCGCATGTTTGAATGAGAATAGCGGGAGAAGGTGATGAGGAGTCGGGAATAGTGGTGAGCGTGACAAGATCGGGAGAGATTTCTTTAGAGGGCTGGATGAGAGAGCCCAAAGGCGTAGGAGTTGGAGTAGGCGGCAGAACAGGGTCCATTCGCTCCGGAGCAGGCGTCACAAGGCCAGACTTTTGTGGTGATGAGTTTTGTGAGGAACGATCGCAGCTTGTCTGGCCGCCCGACTTTCTCTTGCAAGTACCGTTCCAGAGTCCGACTTGACCGCAGTCCGACATGTTTGTATCTGCCGACCATAGTCCACCGGCATTGCAGTTACCCGCAGGTTTCTTGTTTTGGCTCGTGGCCGGCGTAGGAAGCTGGTCGGCTCCTACCAGTGTTGACTTGGGAGACTGGCATCGAGTGAAAACGATGTCGTCTCCCAGCATCGGGGGGCTCGCGGCTTCACGCATAGGCGCAAGGTTTGCCCCCTTCTGCCAGCCGCCAATAATATCGTAACCACCCGTTTCAAGGCCTTCCCATTCCTCCTTATATCGTGCGGCAAGCGCAGCCGCGGAGAACTTGGATGTATGATTAGCTGCAAAGAGGCGTTCCCGAGACCTCATCTCCGACTCCTCCTTGTGCCGTCGCATCTCCTCCAGCTCCCAGGCGAGGTCAGCGGTGGACTCTCGTCGGAACCTGGACAGGTCAATCGACAGCTGTCTAAAGGCGGTCTCCATGCTGTCGTCATCGTCTTCGGAGTTGCTGTCCTCCCGATCGATGGCAAAGTGGGAGACGGGCTGGTATACCTGCTCGTTGGGGAAGGCAGCGAGAGCCTGGTCCTTCAGCTTCTCGGAGACTAAACGAGAGTGGAGGTTGTACATGTGATTGTCCGGATAGGAGCCGGTGTAGGAGTCGGGGTAGTGAACATGCACATTCTGATGGCTGCCTTCGTTGGAGAAATTGGTAGGGGAGGTCGAGAGCGATGAGGTTGGTGACTCGCCGGAGTTTTCACTGCTGGTGGAGGGGATGGCGGGGAGGTTAGGAACCTGGAACGACTGTCGTCTGCTCCCATGGCGCCGAGATAAGCTTGCATAGGAATACTTCGACTCCGAATCTGTAGCTCGAAACCTAAGCGTATTGGCCGAGCAGACACTGCTGCTGCCAAAATTCTGTCGAGCAGGGCTTCCTGCCGGGTTCTGGCGAAACGACCGTTTCCCAGTCTCGATAAGCTGGGGAGTGAACTTCCGCGGCGCCTGTGACGTCTTTGTGGCAGCAGCATCCCTTGACTTCTTTTGTTGCTGATCGGCAACCCCTAATCCTGCACGACCGGCACTCCCACCAACACCCCTCTGTTTGCCCTTGTCACCACCGTCTCCGCCCTGCTTGACAGCTTTCCGGCTGGTCTCCGTCGTCGTTTCGATCAACTGAGGCCGAAACCTGCTGGCTCCCTTTGACGCTGTCGTCGTCGAAGCATCCCTACCCTTGGCCTGCGTTCGCGATGACGACGACGACGACGACTTGGTGGTCGACTCTATAAGCTCTGGAACGAACTTTCGTTTCGGCGGAGGAGTGCTCGCCGTCGATGCCATCGGGCCTAATAAATAAAGAAAAGAAACGCAGCTCGAGCCTGATAACCAGGATTGTTCGGTTGTGGGTGAGAAAGCGAGTTTTCCCCGGAATATATTTAGGGCTGTCGCTGCTGCTGGCCAGAGTGACGCAGACGGCTGTCCGTAGCAATGCGATAGGGGTCCGCCAGGCCAGTGAGCAGCACCATTTGAGGAAACAAAGCAGGCGAGCTGAGCAAAGGTCGAGGTCTCAAAGGACTGGCGGGCGGGCGGGCGGGCAAGGTGTGTGTGATAGTGAGATGGTGTGAAGTAGAATATTTGTCAAAGGTTGGAGTCGAAGGCCGGAAGAAAAAAAGACAAAGAAGGCGAGGAAGGGGAAAGTTAAAAAAAGAAAGTTTAAAAAAAGGAATGAAAAAAAAAAGAAAACCAATCAGAAAAAAGGAAAAACCAAAAAGCTGGTCCGAGTGGAGACAGGGCACAAAAGGGGTAAGGCGCATTCCGGTTTTCTGCCGCCGCCCGGTGATTGGCCGACAGCTTAAATAAGCAAGGAGAATAAGGGCGCCTGTCAGACACGGTAGCGCGGTCACATGCAAAGCACGTGATAAACCCCTGGCCAGACCCGCCCAGCCCCTCTTAGCGCGTGCTCACCGCTTCCGGGAAGGGGGATGACTAAAGATAAGGCGACACTTGATTGGCTTATCGAATCTATCTTCTTATCTATGATTATGTAAGATCACATTTCGCATATTAAAGAGAACTCTCAAGCAAGGCATTTTATATAGTACGAGAAGCGAACAACCAGGAGGTGAAGAATATATGGAAGTGCATAGTTGAGTAATAGCAGGCCAGGGCAGAGGAGGCCCTCGCCAGGCTTCAGTCGTCGTCGCTGTCCATGTCCTCTGAGCGCCAGATGTGTCCTCCCTGCGCCGAAGACCGCTCATGCGCGTCCTCCGAAGCCGCTCCATCCTCGGAAGTCCGTGAAAAGGTGCTATCCTTGCGAGCGCGCGCATGCACGATTCCCGGGAATATCGCCTGCGCTGGCATCGAGCTAAAGCCGTGCTCCTGTGGCGTGCCACTGGCGGTCTGGGGCTTGCTGGAGTGCGCGTGCGACTCTACATCTGAATGCGATGGATGGCGCCCAGGCGTGTTAGCAGCCGCTGCTGGTGTTGCACTCCCATGCTCTGGAGCACCGCTGCTGGGGCCCGGGGCAGCGCTGGAGGACGGGGCCTCCTCATTATTATTGTTGTTGTTGTTTTTCAGATAGGAGAATGAAGGAACCTTGGTTAGTGTCTTTGGGGTGTGGGTGTTGTTCGGTGTGGCGGATGCATAGCGGTCGAGCCTGCATATATAATCAGCCTTCAACACACAAACCTCTCCCCCCCATCTATTCTCAACAAAATTCGTTGCATGCAAAAAGAAAAAGGGCAAGGAAAAAATAAAGAGCGGTGGGACTTACAGCGATAGCTCTCCGGTCAGCGTCTCATATCTAAACGCCTCTCGTAGGTCCGGCACATTACTCTTCGCCATGTTGTTCCCCTCCAGCCCGGGTAGATGGCACTTACTCCCCAGCCAGCGCTGCTTCAACGCCAGCTCGAACCCGCTCTGGTCTACACTGTGTTTGGCCAGCTCACACATGTCAACAGCACTAAGCTTGTAGATCTGTGCGGCAACGGAATATTCTTCGATCAGCGGTTCTTTGGTGAAGGCAAACTGGAGCGGGTCGTCAGTGGAGAGCGAGATATTCAGGCCCTTGCGGAAGTAATTAGCGCACGGGTTCTTATCGTAGCTTAGAAACAGTGCGTTGTTGCTCAAGGGTGACATGGCGATCGGAATCTGGTCGAGATAGAACAAGTACTGCAGCAACGGCACTTTACGGAGCAAGATTCCATGTGAGATGCCCTGGCAGCACAGGAAAGCGGAGGCAAGATGGTCGGGATCTCCGGCCTCTCCACAGTGCGGACGGAGCACAAACGTGTTGAATCCGCGCTGTTTCCTCCATGTATTGAGTGACGCCATGTTTGCAAACATGAAGTAGATCCAGTAGCTGTAAGGAGGGTTCTGTTTAGTATCCCATTGCTTAGGAACGGGGAACTTGCGATACAGTCTCCTCTCGGCCTTGCTCTCGTCGTCAACGCTGTCAAAGCCAACCACACGCTGCAAGAAGATGTGCAACTTCGGATGGCTGTTTGGATTCTGCGTGACTTCGAACAAGGGTTGGAAGACATTGCGAACAATGTCTTCAAAGTTCCCTACCTTACCGCTCGATTTAAACACATCATAGAGCCGAGGCACCTGGATCAGCCAGCGAACGTTGGGAGAGAAGAGCTTGTTGTCGACAACCCAGGCGGCCAGTTTGTCCCATTCTCCCAGGGAGTGGCCGTAGATGGAGATTCGCCATTCTGCCATCTGGTATTTACTCGACTCGAGGTCAGAAATCACCTCTTTAGTGATTTCGGCCAAATATCTTCCCTTGATGTAATTATCCGTCTTGAGGAAGATTTCACGGAGACGAGACTCGCCAATAGGGTTGTATTTGAGATTGAACTTGTCAAACCGGTGGAACGAATCCGTGTGCGCCTGGTTATGTTAGCAAAAAAAGAGGAGATATCAAGTTTGAAATTAGCCTAAACGTACATGCATGTCCAGAGTATCAATACTCAAATCATAGGCTGTAAGGTTGATGCTCTCAAAGACCTCCTTCAATGTCAGGTGCTTTCCGTCTCTGAAAAGCACCACCTCGTCCGGACACTTCTTCATCTTACTCTTGATGAACCTGAGCAAATGCTTCTGGTTCATACATGCTGAATGATGCACGTGGGTATCAACCTTGCGGACGTTGTAGAAGTCTCGGTGCGGCACTTTCTTACTGTCCGCGAGTTCCTGGTACTCGTTCAGCAGCGTATGGAGCTGGAACTTACCCTCCAAATAAGATAAGCGCTTGAAGGAGAATGACTTGACAGGGCCATCCGTAGACACATCAAGCACGCCGTCCAGATCCATGTAGAAATCACGGATGGAAGGGATCTGAATGACAGGCTGGTTTAGGTCACAGGCGGCTTTGGTTTCATAAACCTGGTACACACTGTTGTCATCCAGTTTGAAAGTCATGCTCGACGCTTCAGGCAACGGAAGCAGGTCGTCCATGTCAAAGTCCTCGCCGATATCCTGACCAGGCTTTCGCTTTTTCTTAGCAGAACTCGCAGACGGGGCTACATCTGATTCACCTTGCTTGGACCCTCCCTTCGCAGCCATGACGAAACTGCTAGACATGCTCCCAGTTCCAAGCCGTTCTTTATCTTCCTCCCACGCTGGCTCTGGCGGAGGAGGGTAGATGACCCAACCAGGCTCATCCTTGGGATTGTCACCTGGCCGCTGGAACGAGAGTCGCATATACTTGTGTCTGGTATCCAGCAGCCCCTGTATCTTGCGGCAGATGGCACTCAATTCAGCCGTGATTGCCCCATCATTAGGCGCATAGCCTCCCATGGCATATGGTATTCCAGTTCCAACGCTCATGCCAACATTCCCTTGAATAGCGCTGTGTGAGGCATCACCAGGCATACCCACCGTTGGCAGGACATGAGCTCTAGCAGACCGCTCGGCGATGCTGAAACTGCTGTTCTCTCGCCGCATTTGCTGTGAGTTTGCAGGAGGAGTCGACGTCGCCGAGTACGACGGCCCAGGTAGCATGCTGCTAATCGACTCGTTATCGAAGTTACTTCCCGACGTTGGGCCGTGGTTAGGTAGGGCCGGGATTGATCGTGCAGGAATATCAGGGCTCTGCGGAATGTCACCATCCACACTGCGGGAGGCAAGCTGGTGCCTCTGGTAGAAAAGCCTTGCCTCTGCATGGCTCATTGACTTCTCGTACGCATAGTCGTAGGTAGCAGTCCGTGCCTGGCGATCTCGCGGGAGGATGGGCTGCTGCGCTGCCGTACTGGATTCAGGCGCTTCGTCCGCCGGCGGGGTTGGCGCGTTCTTCTCCATGTTTTGTGAGACGGCTCGAGAGCACAAGAGGTCGCCCGTCTGCGAATCTGGCGTCACTGATCGAGTGACTGTGGTAGAACCAGGCCCGTCAGCGAGGTGTTGTAGTTGTAGCTGTTGTTGTACCTGTCGAGGCTGATGGGCCGAAGAGTCATCACGGGCCCCAAAACTAACTTATTTGTCGGGGAGCTCCGCAACGGCCGTTGTTGGCTCGGCCATGGCACGTCATAGGCCGACTATCACTAAGTTTCCCGTAGGGCAACACTTTGACTCTCGAGCAGAAACAACTACGGTATTAATAGGAGATATATATGTTAAAAGACCTACTTCTATTGTTTTTATATCTTCAAACGCTTTTTATCCTGAGATCGCGATCTCCGTTAATACATAAATCGGGTTTAGTGTGGACTAGAGAATCTGCTGAGAACTCTCCATCAAACTTCACCCTCAAGTTCTCCGGTTCAATGGAAGAATCTATGGGGTCTATAGAGAGCATTCTAAGCTAGGAATCACTAAAGAGACAAGAAAAAGGCCAAAAAGGACAAAAAAATCAAAAAACATACGAAAGTCGGGATTCGCTGGTGGTCACCCACCCAACTACTAACCGACCGGCAAGTGGCTTAAGTACAGCTGAGCGGACGGGAAGCTCTGTTTTCCACTTCCTATGTTCGTATGTACTGGACTGTTATTTGAGAGGGGTGATCCCAT